>NC_142798.1:48601485-48901485 GCF_049724085.1 Artemia sp. Qi Xiang Cuo | reverse complement strand
AGTAATAATATAGATGAATTAATAGATCTTAAAGCGAGTAATGCTTAGATTGAATATGAAAATCAAGCTTAAAACGAAAAAAAAATTTCCTATTGAAGTATAAATCAAAGTTAAAACGAACAGAAATTAAATAAACAGTCAATGCAAACAACCATACAATTGATATTAATGTAAATTAATAAATAAATCTTAAAACGAGTGAAACTTAAATTGAATATTCAAATCAGGCTTGAAACGAACAAAAATCACTACAAACAAGATTTTGGGTATGACCTCTTTCTCTCACTGTAAAAGTCTAAAACCTACTGCGTCGTTGGCGCTTTGCTGTTTATCTATTTTATTTATTAATAATTTATTTAATTTCTGTTCGTTTTAGGTTTTATATATACTTCAATAGGATTTTTTTTTCGTTTTAAGCTTGATTTTCATATTTAATCTAAGCATTACTCGCTTTAAGATCTATTTGTTCATTTATATTATTACTTGTTGTATGTTTATGCTATGATTGTTTGTTTAATTTCTGTTCGTTTTGGGTTTCATTTATTCTTTAATAGTAATTTTTGGTCGTTTTGAGTTTGAATTTTAAAAGGTATTTGTATCTGTTGAGCTTAAGTTTAAAAAGGCCTTTACTATTCTTTGAAAAACTTATTTTTCGAATTTTTTTTTTAATTAATTTTTGTTCATTTTTGATTGCAAAAAATTTCAAGCTTTTGAAAATACTTTATCTGATGTTTGAACTATTTTTAACAAAATTGCTATCTCAAAATTTTTATCGGATGGGTTTGGGGAAAAAGGGCGTGTGGGGACTAATTAAACTTCGGTCTCTTTTGACTCTTTAAAAGTGAACTAGAACTTTCTATTTTCAATCAAATGAGCCCTCTCTGAAGTTTATACGAGTATCCCTTCTATAAGAACCATATATATCCCCAGGGTATAACTTACAACGCCTGTCTCTGAGCCCTGGGGGTTGTGTCGATCCTGGAGTTTTAATATCTGGTGGTCGAACTATTTTTAACAAAATGGTCACCTCAAATTTTTATCGGATGGGTTTATCCATCCGTCTGAAACGAAATAAGGTTTGGCGTGAATGTTTTTCATTGACTACTTTTTCAATATTTTCTGAACAGATTGCCATAGGTCAATGCTCTTCATTTCATAACTAATTTTTTTCAAATGATTAATTAGTTATGAAACGAATTATATTACACATATTACGTTTGTACAACCTGTGTCGACCCCGGAGTTTTGTTACCTGATGCTTGATTTTTTTTTTTACAAAATGGCTACCTCAAAATTTTTATCTGATGTATTTGGGGGGAAAATGGCGTGAGGGAGGGGCTAGTTGCCGTTCGATCCCTTTTGCTCTTAAAAACTGAACTAGAACTTCCAATTTCCAATTAAATGAGCCCTCTCTGAAGTTTATACGAGAATTCCTTTCAAAACAGCTATATATGCCCCCCAGGTATAAGTTATGATTAACTAGTATGTACAATTATTCTAACCAATAATTGATTAGGTGTAAAGCGAATTGTATTTCAAATGTTACGTTTGTACAGCATATGTCGACCCCGGAGTTTTCGTTATCTGACCTTTGAACTTTTTTTTTTTAACAAAATGGCTACCTCAAAATTTTTATCTGATACATTTAGGGCATGGAGGGGGGGGGGGCTAGTTGCCCCCGGTCTCTTTTGACTCTTAAAAATTGAACAAGAACTTTCAATTTACGATCAAATTTGCCCTCTCCGAAGTTTATACGAGCATCCCTTCCATAAGAACTGTATATGCCCCTAGAGCATTACTCATAACGCCTGCCTCCGGGCCTGGGGGGGGGGGGAGTGTCGACACAGTAATTTTTCTTATCTGACCTTTGAACTATTTTTAATGAAATGGCTATTATAAAAAAAAGTTTGGATGGGCTTGGGGAAAAAAGGGTGTGTGTGTGGGAGGGGGTGTTAGTTGCCCTCGGATATTTGAACTTTCAATTTCCAATAAAATGAGCCCTCTCTGAAGTTTATACGAGCATCCCTTTCATAAGAACCATATGAACCCCAGGACAATACTTACAACGCCTATACCCGGGCCCTGGGGGGAGTTTTTGTTATCTAGTTTTTGAACAATTTCCAAAAACTGGCTATCTCAAAATTTGTAGCGGATGGGTTAGGGGAAAAAGGGAGACGGGTCTGGGGCTAGTTGCCCTTAACTCTCTTGACTCTTAAAAACTGAACTAGAACTTTCAATTTCCAATCGAATGAGTCCTCTATGAAATTTATATGAGCATCCCTTTCATAAGAACCATACATGCCCTTAGGGCATAACTTAAAACACCTTCCCTTGGGCCCTGGGGGGTTGTATTGACACCGGATTTTTTCTCGTCCGACCTTTGAACTATTTTTAACAAAATGTTTATATCAAAATTTTCATCAGATGGCTTTGGAAAAAGAAGGCTCGCGGGGGGGGGGGGGGCTAGTTGCCCTCGGATCTCTTTTTACTATTAAAAGTGAGCTCGAACTTTCAATTTCAAATCAAATGGGCTCTCTCTGAAGTTTATACAAGCATCTCTTTCATAAGAACCATATATGCCCCAGTGCATAACTTACAACACCTGCCCCCGGGCCCTGGGGGGCTGTGACGACACCTGAGTTTTTGTTATCTGACTTTTGAGTATTTTTTAACATAATGGCTATCTCAAACTTTTATTGGATGCATTTGGGGAAAAAGAGGCGTGAGGGGGGGCTAGTTGCCCTCCAATCTCTTTTGACTCTAAAAAACTGAACTAGAACTTTCAATTTACAATCAAATTAGCCATCTCTGAATTTTTTACGAGTATCCCTTCAATCAGAACCATATATTGCCCCAGGGCATAACTTACAACACCTGCCCTCGGGCCCTGGAGGGATGTGTCGACCCCTGTGTTTTCATTATATGGTCTTTGAACTATTTTAAAAAAAAGCTATCTCAAAGTTCTTATCAGATGGGTTTGAAGAAAAAAGGGTGTGGAGGGGGGGGGGGCTAGGTGCCCTCCAATCTTTTTTTACTCTTAAAAAATGAACTAGAACTTTCAATTCCAATCAAATGATCCCTCTTTGAAGTTAATACGAGCATCCCTTCCACAAGACCCATATAAGCCCCCAGGGCATAACTTACAACTTCTGCCCCCGGGCCCTGGTGGGTTGTGTTGACATTGGAATTTTTGTTATATGATCTTCGACCTATTTTTAACAAATTAGCTATCTTAAAATTTTTATTGGATGCATTTGGAAAAAAGGGTTGGGGGGGGGGGGCAAGCTGGTTACCCTTCAATATCTTTTGACGCTCAAAAGTGAACTAGAACTTACAATTTCCAATCAAATGAGCCCTCTCCGAAGTTTATACGAGCATTCCTTCCATAAGAAACATTTATGCTCCCAGGGCATAACTTATAACCCTAGCCCCTGAAGACTTGGGGGGGGGGGGTGTTCTGCTCGAACATATAATTTCCAGAACTTTCAACTATGTTGAACAAAATGGCTGTATCAAAATTGTGATTCGATGTGTTTGGGGAAATGGTTGGCGTGAAAGGGGTGTCAGTTGCCTTAGAATCAGTTTCGACTATTAAAAAGGGAACTAGCCATTTAGATTTCCAATCGAATGAGCCCTTTCTGAAGTTGACGTTGTCAATACAAAACCTTATATGCCCCAAGGGCAAAACTTACAACCCTTGCCCTGAGGGCTGTGGGGGAGTTGTCATCCTCAAAGACCTAATTGCCAGAACTTAAAACTACGTTTAATAAAATGGCTATCTCAGAATTTTGATTGGATGTGTTTGGGGAAAAGGTGGGCCTGAGAGGGGGGTTAGTTGCCATCCAATAACTTTCGACTATTAAAAAGGGCAGTAGCCCTTTGAATTTCCTATCGAGTGAGCCTTTTTTTTAAGTTTGTATGACAACTCCTTCTATAAAAACCTTATATGCCCCCAGGGCATAACTTAAAACCCTTGCCCTGAGGGTTGTGTGGGAGTGTCCTCCTCAAAAACATATTTTCTATCTGGAAAGCAACTACGCTGAACAAAATGGCTATCTATAAATTTTGATTGGATGTGTCTAGATAAATGATGGGCGTGGGGGGGGGCTAGTTGCCCTCCACTCACTTTAGACTTTTAAAAAGGGCACTATCCCTTTGAATTTCCAATCTAATGAGCCTTTTTTGACGTTTCTAAGACAACGCTTTCTATAAAAACCTTATATTCCCCCAGGGCATAACTTAAAACCCTGGCCCTGAGGGTTGTGGGGGATTTTCCTCCTCAAAAATTTATTTTCTATCTGAAAATCAACAATGCTGAACAAAATGGCTATCTCAAAACTTTGATTGGATGTTTTGGGGGGAATGATGGGTGTGGGAGGGGGGGGGCTAGTTGCCCTCCAATCACTTTCGTCTATTAAAAAGGACAGTAGTCCTTTGAATTTCCAATCGAATGAGCCTGTTCTGAAGGTTCTACGACAACACCTTCTATAAAAAACTTTATATGCCCCCAGGGCATAACTTAAAACCCTTGCCCTGAGGGTTGTGGGGGAGTGTCCTCAACAAATTATATTTTCAATGTGGAAATCGACTACGCTGAACAAAATGGCTATTCCAAAATTTTTTTTGGATGTGTTTGGGGGAATGATGGGGTGGGGGGGGGGGCGAGTTGCCCTCCAATCACTTTCGAATATTAAAAAGGGCACTAGAACTCTCGATTTCCAATCGAATGAGCCTCCTTTGAAATTTGTACCACGACCCCTTCCATATGAAGTGCCTCTGGAAAAAAAAGAAAAAATAATAATAAAACATTGGAGTCGTATGGCCTTTACTATAGGCAACGCTATAGGGTCGCCTCTGAATACAACTACGAGCTTTTGTCAATGATACTGCAACTACATGTGCATGCGTCTGTGACTACTTGCGATTGCGAGTAGTCGTGACCGCTACTACTTGGGACTGTGAGTGAGAAAAAAACCATGAAGTTTCTGCCTTGGGATACAATTATTTCGTACATCATCATTTTCACTTGTTTACCCCAAATTTTGAGATCCAACTTTTCAATATTTCAGAAAACAAATTTTGACAATTTTTAGTCAGTCAGGAATTTGAAGATACATGGTTTTTTTTTAAGTTGAAATTCTTGGGAAATTTGGTGTTGTGCTTATGAATTGAAAATGTGAAAACCTCAACACTTCCTTTGGTCACAGCTTATTTGAAAAAGTAAAGTTAATGAAATAACTTACGATCAACTAATTAAAATGTTGCAAAATGTTATGAAGCCAATGTCTGATAGTATTGGATGACTTTTATTTTGTATACTTTATTGTAGGATTTTGCAATGTCTTTGTTTTGTGATGTTTCATCTTTCCTATTTTTATTTAAGGCTATTCTGGGACATAAAAAACTTGGCTATGAACGAAAAATCCGTAAAGTTTCACAAATGCTTTAGTATAATCGCTGACGGTAAAGAAGTGAAAAAAACGAGGTGATTCTAATGAGTCTGATAACCCTTGCTAATAATTCTTATTAGATTTGAAAAAGTCAAAACTATTTATGAAAAGTGATGAACAAAAATAGTTCCATCGATTACAGCTCGTCTGCTGAAAGCGGTTTTGCCAAATCTGTTTTTCCCAAATTCAAGGAAAAACGAGCTTGAAAATTTTGGCTTTGTATCTCAGAATCGGCTCTAGCTTGAGCGCTGATTTTTGTTTTAAAATCAAGAAGAAACATTGCACATATTGTTGGGCTTATTTACATATTGTTGAAATAAAACGGAATGAATATCAGCTTCGGCAAAACCGCCTGAAAATTCAGGATCATAGGTAAGATATGGCAAAACGGATTTAGCTCAGCGTGAATTAGAAATACGAATTTCGGCAAAACGTATTCCATCTGATAGACAAATTTAATTTCGACAATTAACTTGGAGTTTTACAATAAAATGTAGCAAAAGATCAGCGGGAGGTCTCACTTAGCGAGAAGCTTCTTGGAATTTCAAGTTTTAACCTTCGGAGGCAGTGGCTGCTTCGGGACAATCTGTTATTTCAGCTGAAGTAACAGGTACCTCAGCTCTGTTACAAGTTCTGATAAGATTTTTTCATATACTACATCTACTTTTGGCATGAAACGGTAAAGCGATTCTGCGTCTTTTATTTTGGCTATTGACAACTGAACCACTGTGCTAGAAGGTACAGGAGGCAACAATCTTTCCACACCACTCCCTGCTGACACATTGGGCAATGGCCTCTTAGGACTAGCCTCTGGTGCACTCAGCGCTACAGAAGGAGTAGTTTCCGTAAACGAAGTTTTATAGAAAACCCTTTTGCTTAGTCTTTGCTTAATCTGTAGTAACTTCACGTCTGAAAATGGCACTGTTATACTTATAGAACTTTGACGTTTTGGCGTAATAAAAAAACTTCTGCTTGGTCATTTGAATAATAACAAACGGATCATGGGGCTAAAAAATCAAAAGCTTTTTTGTCTAGTCTAGTAGCGAATAGACTCCCTTGTGCTTCGAATACCTCTCAGTGGATTGTGACTGAATTTTGGATTGTGACCAGGCTCAGAATACTTCATTGTTATACTCTGGACGTGCGAATGCTTCCTCCGGATGTCTTGCATCGTGTAGCTCATTGTTTGATTGCAATTTTGAGGCACACATAAATCTGACCATGTAACCAACTTTCGTATGGAACGATAGCTAGTAAAATCCTTATCAAGGATAGCACAAAGACCACTGGAAATATCATTTCCACTTCTACCAGCAAGACATTCTGACCACAAACGACAGTAAACTTTTTTTGATTAGCTCTCCTGTCTGTCTGCGAAAGGTAAGAATAGCAGTTAAGTTAAAGCAAGTGATCATCCTCTAGTAAAAAAAGGAGGAGAAATCCCTTTTTGGCAAAAAAAAACGTTTTCTAGATCAAAACACAATATGGGATCATCCGAAGCCCTGTCTTTATCTCTTTCTTCTTTGCTTTCTAGTTTTCTTTTCAAATGTTTTGCAAGAGAGCTTTTGACCTCCTCAGATAATCCAGTGCCATTTTTGCAGCCACCTCTTTTTCTTCACAAACATCACATCTGTCAGTTTTAGGGACATGAAATGCAAGATTAAATTTACAATTGAAAATTTTTCTGTATATGTTTTCCATGAGAGCTTGCCAACTTCCACTTCCACACACTTAATTTCATAAAATGAATGCATTTTCTTATATTGAGTGAAGAGTTAAGAAACTTTTTGTTCGTTTTGGAGATACTTTTATTCATAGGATTCTTTGGAACACTAACAGGAGGTACTCCGCCACTTGAAACCTTATGGCCATAATGTATCCGCTTATAATTGATGTCTAGGGTAGCAAAAAAATACTTTGCAGACCTCCGCAGTTTTATTATGAACTGACAGGTAATAGTCGAATATATGCTTCCGCCGAGCCTCTCTTTATTTGTTCCTTTTTTAGGTAAAGCTTTTGCTGTTTTCGAATAGTGCATCCTTTGCAATCTTTTGACAATGTCCGAAAGCTCTTAAACGCAGTTTGACGCTCAGTCTCTGAGAGATGCTCAATACATCTGAAAGGACACGAATGAGGGCAATTAAAGGGTTTCACTTCCTTCTTCTTTCCATGTTCCTTTTTTTGGTAACAGGGTTCACATAAAAATTCCCAGAGTTTACTGCACTGTTTATCCGATTTTTCACCAACTTTTCCTTATTATTCTGCCTTGGTTTCTGCCTTTTTCGGATGCATTATTTTGTATTTCTGTACACTCATTTCCTTCTGTGGAATTGTCAATCTCTGGGGCCTCATGACTAATATCTTGATCACCAAGATAAGAAAGATCCGCTTTTTCTTCTCCAAGGCTGCGTTCAGCAAATCAGTAACTTCCGGCAAAACGGACAAAGCGTATGTGATTCGGCAAAACCGCTTTAAAGAATATGCGATTCGGCAAAGTAGAATTGCAAAATATAGGTAGATAGGGGCGCCTTACTGCAATGTCAATTAGACCATTCGAAAGAGAATTTTTTTTTACCCAAGATAGCGTTTGTAACTCAGTTTCGACAAAACTGTTCTATTCGGTAGAACCGCTCTCAGCAGACGAGCTGTCATTACGGGTAGTTGGAAATTACAATTTCTAAAGCAAGAAAAAAAAAAATGGTTTCTCTTTCGTTCCCCATTTGTGAATTACAATCCATTATTTGCCTGTAGTGTTGATGACCCTTGATGTCTATTAAACAACGAAAGAAGAGCTGTTTCACCATTACAAGTTTCTTTAAGTGATTTTATTGTTTTAAATTGCAGAGTTAGGAAAGTTTCAAAGAATGAGTCTTTACTCCTGTCTTTCCGTCTTCAGCACTCAGTGGAAGATCAAGATATCTCGTTGTTTTTTTTTTGTTATATTTTGATAAAAGTACGTCTAGAAATAGGTTTCACCGTGTCGCTTTCGTAATTAGTTATTTTTTAAGAACCCGTTTGATGAGGACAAACAAATGCCAAAACACAATAACTATCTCCACTCTGTTATAACCGTCGTATCTTGATGGTTACGTGCAAGGGTAATGATTTGATTCGTTTACCTTACCTGGAAGCCGCGTAGTGGCTGTGCAACTCAAACTAGGTCATCTTGGCGTAGACATCCTATATTTTTATATTGTAACATGCTATTCTTCTTTAATAATCGTTTTTCTAGAATATGCATTTAATAATGATGGCTATTGGAAAACGTAACATTCCTATCTTCATTGTTAATTAGTAGAATTGAAAATTATTTTTCATAATTCGATGTATCATAAACAGCATATTTCTATGTTTTAGACGACCTTGAAGTATCTCGAGATTTCTTTAGTTATTTTTCATCTACTTATCAAATATTGGCCAAAGACCCTACACTGTGGTGTGTTTCTGCATGGAATGACAACGGCAAGCCTGGATTGATTGATGAAAGGAACCCAGATGCACTCTATAGAAGTGATTTTTTCCCTGGTTTAGGATGGATGATGACACGAACCATATGGAATGAACTTGATAGCAAATGGCCTAGTTCGTAAGTGACTGGAAGCTTCGGCTTGTGTCTTATTCGATTTATATCACCCTAGAACTTTTGTAGTCTTTATATTTTTTTCAACCGTAGGTGAAATAATTTTCCTGCTTTGTGAAAATCGGTCTATTTAAATATTCATATGTATTTTCGATCTGATCTGTATTTTCAAATGTTTGCATATTTACCGGCAACGCAGTCACTTACGTATAATGTTTTTTTTTTTTGGGGGGGGGGGGTTTGATCAAATTTGAAAGATTTTAAAGATACGTGAATAACACAGAATATAAAATTGGTGAAGTATATCGTATAAATATTAACATTATCATGGGAGGCATGGACTCAAAGGCCCCACTGCCTTACGCAAGCTGCTGCTTCAACTGTTGCACTATAGAAGCATTAGATAGCTGTTTTCATAGGCAGCGTGATAGCGCTGCCTAAGTAAAGAACGATGTGGGCACAATGTATTTTTTTTTTCCCATACCCGGGCACTTCGTATCGAAGGAGTTGTAGAAACTTCGAAAATGGCTCATTCGATTGGAAATTGGAGTGGCTAGTGCCATTCTTAAAATTAGACTTTGTTGGTCGGGTAACTAGCCCCCCCCCCCACGCCCATCATTGCCCCAAATACACTCAATCAAAATTTTTAGATAGCCTTTTTTCTCAGCGTAGTCGATTTCCAGATAGATAATATGTTTTTGAGGAGGAAAGTACCCCACAACCCTTGGGGGCAAGGGTTTTAAGTTATGCCCTCAGGGCATATAACAACGAAGTTGGCAAAATGTATCATTATTTTGTTTTTCTCTTTAGAGCAGGGCATTTAAAATTAAAAAACTTGTTCTAAGAACTTGGAAAAGGGCTTATTCTATCGAAAATCGGAGTGGCGTGTGCACTTTTTCATAATCGAAAGCGTATGTAAAGCGTTTTTGCCCCCTTACAAGCCTACCGTTTCCCAGAACACAACCAATCAAAATTTTGAGATAGCTATTTTGTTCAGCGCAGTTGATTTCCAGATAGAAATTATGTTTTTGAAAAGGACACTCCCCCACAGCCTTCAGGGCAAGGGTTGTAAGTCCCTGGGGGTAAATAAGGTTTTTATAGAAGGCGTTGTCGTAGAAACTTAAAAAAAAGGCTCATTCGATTGGAAATTCAAAGGGATAGTGCCCTTTTTAATAGTCGAAACTGATTGGGGGGCAACTAGCCCCCCCCCTCACGCCAATCATTCCCCCAAACACATCCAATAAAAATTTTGAGGTAGCCATTTTATTCAGTATAGTTGATTTCCAGATAGAAAATATGTGTTTGAGGGGGACACCCCCCCATAACCCTCGGGGCAAAGGTTGTAAGTTATGCCCTGGGGGCATATAAGGTTTTTATAGAAATCGTTGTCATAGAAACTTTAAAAAAGGCTCATTCGATTGGAAATTCAAAGGGCTAGTGCCCTTTTTAATAGTCGAAAATGATTGGGGGGCAACCCCCCCCCCCCCACGCCTATCATTCCCCCCAACACATCAATCAAAATTTTGAGACAGCCATTTTGTTCAGCGTAGTTGATTTCCAGATAGAGAATATGTTTTTGAGGAGGACACTCCCCCATAACCCTCGGAGCAAGGGTTGTAAGTTATACCCTGGGGGCATATAAGGTTTTTATAGCACGCGTTGTCGTAGAAACTACAAAAAGGGCTCATTCGATTGGAAATGGAAATGGCTAGTGCCCTTTTTAATTGTCGAAAGTGGTTGGAAGGCAACTAACACCCCTTCCACGCCCAACATTTCCTAAAACACATCCAATAAAAATTTTGAGATAGCTAATTTGTCCCACGACGTTCAAAGTTCAGGAAATTATAGCTTTGAGCAGGACACTCCCCCCACAGTTCTTCAGGGCAAGGGTTATAAGTTATGCCCTGGGGGGCATATAAGGTTTTTATTGAAATCTTTGTCGTAGAAACTTGAAAAAGGGCTCATTCGATTGGAAATTCAAAGGGCTAGTGCCCTTTTTTCTAGTCGAAAGTGATTTGAGGGCAACTAACCCCGCTCTCACGCCCACCTTATTGGTTATTGGTAAGTATATAGACGTTTTCAGGGGGGATTTTTTCTGGTAGGTGGAAGGGTGGGTGGGTCGGGGGTTATATGGGAGGATTTTTCCATGAAGGAAGTTTTCATGGGGGAAGGGACATTGCTATGAAGGGGGTGCCTTTTTCCCAGCATTATTAAAAAAAAAATCAGAAATTAAATAAAAAAAGAAAAAACTAGTTTTTCTACTGAAAGTAAGGAGCAACATCAAAACTTAAAGCGAACAGAAAATATTACGTATATGATGGGGTTCACGCCCTAGTCAATACCTCGCCCTTTAAGCCAAAGATTTTTTAGACTTTCAAAAGAGTTATTTATTCTAATTAACGGCCTTTGTGAACAAGGGGTCACTTTTAAAGAATTGGAACAAAATTCGAAATTTAGCTTAAATAGCAAGGTATTGACTAGGGGGCGATCCCCATAATGTAAGTATTAAAAATACATGAATATATATATTTATATATATATTTTTATAACTTACGTTCGCTATGTAAGTTACGTATATTTATTACTAATAAAAACGTTGGTAAATAAAATTAAACAAGTTTCGAGAAAGCCATTTAACCAAATAAAAGTAAAATTGATAAGCAAATTTTGTTTTAATTATTCATGTACGGTGAGCCAAAACCAAAACCTGCATTAATTCAAAAACGTTCAAAAATTAAATAAAAAAACAAGTTTTTTTAACTGAAAGTAAGGAACGACGTTAAAACTTAAAAATAACCGAAATTATTCCGTATATGAAAGGGGCTGTCCCCTCCTCAACGCCTCGCTCTTTACGCTAAAGTCTGATCTTCTCACAACTCTATTTTTTTTAAACAATAAAAAAGTTTAGCGTAAAGAGCGAGGCGTAAAAAATAAATTTTTTTTTTTTTTCAAAGCAGTGCCCCATGTTCAACCAGGACTACTGGTTGGACTTCGCTGAAGTAAGGATGCTGGGACTGCTTTGAAAATTTTTTTAATTTTTGGTTTTATTGGTCACATATTGTTGTGAGTCTTTTTTCATTTATATATTTTTGTCTTGCTGAGGACGGCCCTTTGACACAGGGCCGAAATATTCATTCAAATTATCTTCACTGTCTTGCAAAAAGATTTCCCTATTGTTCTTCGTACTTTTGTTGTTTATTCTCAATAATTTCGATCGGAAAGCCCTATTATAATTTACGTCTATCTCACCACATCTAATGAGAGCGAGAATAGACGGCAAGCACAGGAAGCCCTCCACACGACTACCTCCTAGTCCTAGGAAATTTTAACACTGGTGTGGCTAACAGCTCTGGTCTGTACGATGCTGCTGTTGGACCTGTGACAGTTGACGCTCTGAATGATTAAATTAAAAAAAACAAGTTTTTTAAACTGAAAGTAAGGAGCGACATTAAAACTTAAAACGAACAGAAATTATTCCGTATATGAAAGGGGCTGTCCCCTCCTCAACGCCTCGGTCTTTACGCTTAAGTTTGACTCTATCTTCACAACTTTTTTTTTTAAACAATAAAAAACTTTAGCGTAAAGAGCGAGGCGTTGAGGAGGGGACAACCCCTTTCATATACGGAATATTTTCTGTTCGTTATAAGTTTTAATATAGGTCCTTACTTTTAGTTTAAAAAACTTGTTTTTTTTCATTTAATTTCTGATCGTTTTTTAGTTCATGCAGCTTTTACTTTGACTCACCGTCATTGAATAAGTAAACAAAATTTGCTTAAAAATTTTACTTTTATTTTGCTAAATGGCTGTCTGTAAATTTGGTTCTGACGTAATTTACAAATTAACTTACGTAACGAACTTTTATACTCGTATATTTTTCTTCTGGCCCAAAATACAAAGTTGCAGATTTTTGCAGATATGAGCTTGAAACCTATGTAATAGGGTTTTCTGATACGCTGAATCTGACGGTGTGATTTTCATTAAAATTCTTTCACATGTAGGGGATGTTTCCCCCCCTTTTGAAAAATCAGGTAAATTTTCTCAGGCTCGTAGCCTTTGATGATTAATACTAAACTTAATAAAACTTTATATATTTAGAATCAGCATTATAAGCCCATTCTTTTGACACATTTATTGACAACAAAATTCCATTTTTAAAAGATTCGATTACTATTGAGCCGTATCGCTTGTTTTTTTTTATTGTTTTTTTTTTTTATTACGTATATGTTATTACGTATATGAGGGGGTTCTCCCCTTAATCAATACCACGCTTTTACGTTAAAAGTTAAAAAAAATTAATTCACAAACCCCTGAATCACAAAGGCCGTTTAATTAGAATAGATAGCTCTTTTGAAAGTACTAAAAAAAACTGTAACGTAAAGAGCGAGGTATTGACTTGGGGAAGAACCCCTTCATATACGTAATAATTTCTGTTCGTTTTAAGTTCTAATGTTGCTTCTTACTTTCAGTTGAAAAAGCTTGTTTTTTTTATATTTAATTTCTGATCGTTTTTTAAATAATGCTTGGAAATCCGGTGCCCCCTTCATAGAAATGTCCCTTACCCCAAAGAAACATCCTCCACGGAAAGATTCTCCCGAGTAGCCCGCTCCTCCATCCCCCCCCCCCCGAAAAAAATCCTTCCTGAAAAGGTCTGTATACGTCCCAATAACCAAAACTATTTGTAAACAATTGGCAATGTTCATAAATTGCAGCCCTTCCCCTGGGAACTTTGGGGGATTAAGTCATCCTAAAAGACATATTTATTAGATTTTCGACTATGCTTAACAAAATGGCTATCTCAAAATTTCAATTGGGTGACTTTGAGAAAAAAATGAGCGTGGGAGGGGGCTTAGTTGCCCTCCATTTTTTTTTAGTCACTTAAAAAGGGCACTAGAACTTTTAATTTCCGTTCCAATGAGCCCTTCTACGATATTCTAGGACCACTGGGTCAATACGATTACCCCTGGGGAAAAGAAAAAAAACAAACAAAAAACAAATAAAAACGCATCTGTGATCTTTCTTCTGGCAAAAAATGGAAAATTCCACATTTTTGCAAATAGGAGCTTGAAACCTCTACAGTAGGGTTTTCTGATACGCTGCATCTGATGGTGTGATTTGCATTTAGGTTCTATAACTAGGGGGTCTTTCCCCCTTTTTCGAAAATCAGTCAAATATTCTCAGGCGCGTAACTTTTGTTGGGTAAGATTAAACTTGATGAAACTTATATATTTGCTAAAATTTGATTCTTTTGATGTATCTATTGGTATCAAAGTTCCGTTTTTTAGAGTTTTGGTTACCATTGAGCCGTGTCGCTCCTTACTTACAGTTTGTTACCACGAACTGTTTGATAATGGTGAGCGGCTGCTTATTTGCTGCATCACCCATGCTCTATCAGTCACATATACCCTGCTTGTGAGAAAAGACATTGCGAAGCACACATAGTACAGCACTAATGGCAGGACAAAAAGATGCTTGACTATATCATTGTTTGACGACGCTGGCTTTCGTCTGCCCAGAACTGCCGGTCATACAGAGGTGCCGAGCTCGGCAACGCCGACCATCGTCTCGTCTCTGCAAGGATAAAACTCCGGATGAGGGCCAATAAGAGTAACTCCTCATCCACCTAGAAGATAGACACCTCTGGACTGAAGCAAGATCCCTCGGTTCTTGAGCGGTATATGGTTGAAGTTTCTAACCGCTTCGAGGCTCTCCAGCTGTGTTCAGATAGCGAGTCAGCATGGACCACTTTTTAAGACAATGTTCTCAGAGCAGCTACCGAAGTTGTCGGCTCGAAGCCGCGAAAGAAGAAAGATTGGATTAGCAACCAGACGTTTGAAATAATTGAGCATAGACGGCGAGCGAGATTACGAGGAGATGTGACACTCTACACACAGCTCAACAAACAACTCAACTCCTTGATTCACAAGGACAAGAAAGACTTCATTGCGGGTAAGGCCGCTGAGCTTGAGCAAGCTGCCTAAAAGAACGACATAGGCGCAACGTTCAAGATCCTGCGCAAGCTGACTGGCCACCATGCCATGACGTCCACAAGCCTGAAAGCAGCAAATGGAGAAATTATATACGATCAGTCTTAATGTGTGGGTCTCAGGGGAAAACTCTTTAATAGGCTGCTAAATTCAGATCCACCGAACTGCAGTGCCCCAGGGCGTGTTGCCGCAGCTGCAGAAGCTACTCCAGCCTACAACGACGCCAAATTTTCTCCGGAGAGGATTAAAACGGCAGTGAGGAAACTGAAAAACAGTAAAGCAGCTGGCATCGCTCCAGAGCTACTTACTACGGGCGGCCCTGCATTGATACTTTGGCTGGAGATGGTGTTCAGCGTAATCTGGCGCACTGAAGTTATACCGTCAGATTGAAAAAAGGAATCATCGTGCCATTGTTTAAGCTCAAGGGCAGCAAGACGAATTGCAGCAACTACCCTGGTATCCTCCTACTCTCTGTTCCTGGAAAGCTCCTTGCAATACTCCAGCGGAAATATGCAACAAATTTCTTACATGCATTTTGCCATCCCCAACAAGCCTGATTCATGCCAGGAATACTGACAGCTGAACAGATTCATACGGTCAGATAGATCGTTGAAACGAAACTGGAATTCAACATGAAAGCTTACTTAGATTTCATTTACTTTCGTTCTGCCTTTGACACTGTTGACAGGCAGTCCCTTTGCTAATCTTGAAAGCTGCGGGCCTACCAACAAAGATAGTCAGCCTCTTTAAAGAACTCTACAGCAACACAGAAATTGCCGTCCTTGATAACGGGAAGCTTTTTTCTTCCTTCCCGATCAAAAAGGTGTACGGCAAGGTTGCGCTGCTGCACCTGAGCTATTTATCTACGTCATTGACCGCATTTTGAACGAGACACACCGTGTTCACCCTTTTGGTATAAGTTACGGCGGGAGGACTTTGTCTGATGTTGACTTTGCCGACGATGTAGCCGTCCTTAGTGAAATTCTCGACCAACTTAAGTCTGCACTCGAGACGCTCTCCTCCACTGCCTCCGGAGTTGGGCTGCAAATCAACTGGAAGAAAACGAAGATCATGCCCATAGAAAAGGCCGCATCGACATCACCCTTAACCGTTGCCATAAACGGCCATGCGGTTGACTTGATAAGGCTGTTCACGTATCTTGGATGAGTTACATCAACAAATGGCGCACTTAGTACCGAAATCTCAGCTATATCAGCCAAGAAGAACTCTGTGTTCGGATGGCTTTTAGGATCCGTCTTCCACAAACCAAGAATTAGTGGCCTTACTAAAGTACGCATCTATAACGCCACAGTCTCAAGCATCATGCTGTACTCTTCTGAGACATGGCCAATAACCCAGACACAGCTAAGAACGATTGATGCCATCCAAAATAGACACCTGCGTCGAGTTGAAGGCTTCAAATGGTATGACAAGATCCACAATACTGAGATCCTGTGGACCTTCAGGTTAGCGATCCTCTCCACCTCCGTAGAGGCTCGTTCTCTCAGATTGTACAACCACGTACTCCACCTCCCACCACCTCCCCCTGAAAGGCTCATATCAGACTTCAAGCCCTCGATTGACTGGAAACGTCCTCGAGGGAGGCTGCGCACCAGATGTTCTGATGTTATAAATCACCGCCTCTTCAACCGCAACCTCGACTCACATGAGGCCTCATCCCTAGCCCTGGACAGAGCTGCTGGGAGACGACTGAGAGTGCTGTCAACCAGTTCCTTCTACGGTGGCGACCCTGCTAAGCAAAAGTTTTAAGTCAAAAAGTTTTGATGTTGTAATAAGTACAAAAGAATATGTTTGTAATATAATTCGTCAGTAAAGCGCCAATTTCTTGGTTCTTTATTTATTCTTTAATAGTAAACAAAAGTGTTCGTTTTAAGCTTGATTTGCACATTCAATTTAAGTTTTGCTCTTTGAAGATTTATTTATTCATTTATATGGTACCCGTTGTATGTTTGTTTGCTATGAATGTTTATTTAATTTCGGTTCATTTTGGGTTTCATTTATTTTTTCATAGTTATTTCTGGTCGTTTTGAGTTTGAAGTATTATAGATCTTTTTTTCTGCTGATTTTAAGTTTAATATGGCCTTTACTTTTCTGTAAAAAACTTCTTTTTGGGATTTTTTTTTTTTTCATTAATAATAATAAATAAATTGAAGCCTTATGACCTCTACTGCAGGCAATGCTGTGGCGTTGCCTCAGATGTATCAATTATGGCCAAATTGATTCTACCATTTTTTACTACAATATATCAGTTTCTGCCAAAAATCCACTCTGAGACAGCCAATCAATTTGTGATGGTCTGTAACCATTGAGTTTTTGAGTTAACCGTTTTCAAAGCCGATAGATATCGCATTTTTCATGAGAAGCACGACTGTTGTGTCTCAAGAGGATTTCGAGGATCCCAAATGAAGACATGGAGAAAATAAAGGAGCCAGCGAAGAAGATATAATGAAGGTGTTAGATCATTTTTTTGTATCTCAAACCCAAGAGATTTAGTAAATTGCGGAACCAACTCCCGTTCGTAAAGTTTATAGCAGCGTTTTTAGCGGTTTTTCAGAACAAATTGAACGACGAGATATTTCGGGAAGTGGATTTATGGCTAATTCTAGTGTGCAGTCAACATGTGTTGGAAAACACATGTTTAAAAACCATATAGATATCTTATCTATTTGGTTTGAGGCACAAAGTGTGCCAGTGACTCATCTTTTATGTTTTAATCCCTTACCTAGCCAACTTTTTGGAAAGACATGGTATACATGGTTATAATTGGAATCGTGCAAGGATTTTAAATCTTCATTATTTGAGACATAAGATTGGCCCATGGCTCCTTTAGTGCTTCCCCTCCCGGAGATTAGTGCAATTTAAGTCTAGTTTAAAAATTTGCATTAGACCCTTTGAATCGCCAAATCGCCGCATCATACTTTCATATATTGTATTTAATTTTTATTGGCACTTCTTTCTTTCGTTTGGGAAATCTTACTTTTTGATTTAGTTTCTGTTCATTTTCTGTTATCATATTCGGAGTTATCTGAAACACCAGAGGGATGCCGTAGCCCCCCCCCCCAATATCCTGCTCTTCATGCTAATTTATTAGTTTTTATAACAATATTTTGAGAGTCATTCAGTTGCATTTACTTTACGCAACAAAAATAAGTTTTCCTTAACTTTATGGAGGCTATCGTCCTTTTATGGAGGCTGTCGTAGGAATTCAACTTTATATCACAAATTTTTTTGTAATGTTTAAAGACTACCATTTTCCATTGAAACCTGCTATTTTCGCAATAATAGGAGAGTTATCACTCACTGGGAGCTGTCATGTTGCAAGATTGGTCCAAATAGATTCTTTCAAATGAAGTTAGGCTTAAGGCTAAATTCCCCCACCCTAAAATCTGATCTGAAGGCAAATTAGGAAGGTTTAAACGGAAACTACTGCCTTGGGCTTTAAATGTTTTTCTTAGTCCCTTCCCCTCACAAAAAGTTCCCCTCCTCTGCTAATAGTCAGCGTGTAACTATGTAGAACTTAACACTGTTAGAATTTCTGTATAAACGAGGTACGTATTGTTAACTTCGGTGTTATCAATTAGAAATATTTTGTATAAGAAACTATCTTTCAAAAGGGGAAATTAAGTACATTTTTCTTGTATAAGTTTCATTTGTAAATCCTTCATTGAAGATGGTAAATTCAAAGTGAATAAAGCACACATTTTGAAATAGTTTTAAAGAGAAATATTTTCAACGTGTATATAAGAAGAAAAAAATAAACCGAAAAAATGTTTTCAGTGAAACGTTTCCCGTTTTAGTTGGTGTATGTCACGCCAATTTTTGGCGTAGAAGTTTCGACATAGGAATGGTATTAGGTACTTTGTGCATATTCCGAGCTGCCAAGATAGTTGATTTGTTAGCTGTTTAAAATTTGTTACATGGTCCTAAACTAAGGAGAAAAATTAGTTTTGACCTTTTGGCAACCTTCAAAATGGGCTTTGTCATTTTTAACCAGGTTTGCGCATGTATAGTATAAATACCCTTGTATTTCAGGCTTCTCATAGAAATATGTAAAAAAAAACAACAATAAACCGAATGCGTAGAACGCTACTTGTTGTTCAACAGATTGTTGTTCAACAGCCTTGTAGCCCTCATTATTGTTCAAAGATGTATTTTTTTCTAATATAGACTTTGATTGAGGCAGACTTTGTATTCCCTCACATTCTTTTGTTTCCAGTTTCTGGGATGACTGGATGAGACTACCAAATCAACGTAAAGAACGTGCTTGTATAAGGCCAGAAGTGTCCAGAACAAAAACATTCGGAAAAATAGGTGTTAGTAAGTAAGTATGAAAGCATTTTTATTCACCTACATAAATGATAGGTTTTGGAGGGAATTACCGCGCGTCCTGAACGTCAAATAGTCTATTCGGGTTAAAATACCTATAAGATAAAGAGTGTGCGAAAAAGAGACAGCTAAAGCGCGAGGGACGGAAGGAGAGCTTGTATTCTTTAAAAAACTCATACAGTTAACAATAAACAAAACAACTGCAACCAAAATAAACAGATAGAGAGAGACAAAGATGGGAAAAGAATTGGAAAAGACAGAGAGATAAAGAAAGAAAGAAATGAAGGGGAAAAGATAGGAAAAAACGAGAGAGAGAGAGAAAAGAAAAAGGAAATAGAAACTAGCAAGTTGTAAATCAATCAATCAATCAATCATTTATTACCCACAACTAACAAAAAGTAGTACAAGCGGAGTACATAATAATAAAAAAGAGAAAAAAAAAAAAACTCAACAAACACTAGCAATTAAATTAAACTATGAAAAGAACGGTAAAAGACCGTGGTCAGGGCCAAATTTACAAAATGCATGTCCAAAAAGCATTTTGTGTAGGTCACCGAGCGTTTGAGTTACATCCGTAACATAGAATTTTTTAACTATATACCGATTTCTAGTCCAAGGTGGCAGAGAAAGAAGAAATTTGCAAAAT
Source organism: Artemia sp. Qi Xiang Cuo (assembly GCF_049724085.1). Taxonomy (NCBI): domain Eukaryota; kingdom Metazoa; phylum Arthropoda; class Branchiopoda; order Anostraca; family Artemiidae; genus Artemia; species Artemia sp. Qi Xiang Cuo. The sequence continues at coordinate 48,881,478 of NC_142798.1, read as the reverse complement.
TTGAAATAAGTAACTTTAATCTTTTTTAAATCCTTTAGCTTAAGAACAGAATGAACACCCGAAAAATAAAGCACAGAATGATCAGAAAAAGTCGAGAATAAGCGCCCAAGAACTCTTCTGTTATGTTTTCCACGGTTTGCTACAATTTTTGAATAACTGAACTGAATTTTTCTTACTGAATCAGCAACAATCTGTTTACGAAAGAGAGCTAGAGAATTAGAGACAGTAATACCAAGCCACCGAAAGGAAGAGACAGAAAATACAGAAAATTCATTACATACCAGAGGAGTAGACGAAGACAGATTATAAGATAAGAATTCACACTTGTCAAGATTCAGGGATAGACCAATATCTAGGAAAGACTGAGAAACTAAGGAAACCATCGCAGAAAGAGCAGACTTAGCATAACTAATCAACAGAATGTCATCAGCATAGGCAATGTAAGAAACATCAGTAGAACCAGAAAAATAAGTGCCTGAGATCTTCTCCAGAACAGTAGAAATACAAATTTTTAACAGGGTTGGTGATAAAACACCTCCCTGCCTAACACCACGAAGCACTTTAATAGTTGTTTCTGGAGAAGATTTCAGGCGGAGTTAAGAACTAGAATACCAAAACCGTAGAAAGTAAATAACCGAAAAATTAACACCAGAAGAAGCCAAATAACCGAAAAATATGTTACAGTATGAGCATGAAGACCGACAAATCTTATCTTTTTGAAGGCTACCTTAGGTAGGGAGCAGAAGGGGGGGGGGTCAAGAGTGGAGCTGTAATCATAAGGATTTTTTTTTTTTACTTACTATTGCATGTTGAGTATCAAAAATAGATAAAGTTTTTCTTAATATTGTATCTTTTCACGAATTTTAGTTATAAATTTGCTCCAAACCTTCAATTTAATGTAGGCTGATAAGTTTAGGCATTGTGCATAAACATATACACACCTTTGTATGTAAACGTACATGTGCGTTTGTCTGTGGACCCCACATCAAGGAACAATAAAGATAGGATGGTGCAAACAATAATAACATTGGCTGAACTAATTGTATGGCCAGAACAAAATTTGCACTTTACTAAAAAAAAATATAAATGTTTTTACTTTTTTAGCATTTTTTGTTTAATGGAGTTCTTTAGTTTTTTTTTTGAAAAACTTATTTTGTGGAAAAAGTTTTTTTAATTAATTTCTGTTCGTTTTATATTGACATAGTCTTTTCAGGGAAAAAGCAAATAATGCTTTAAATCTTTTCATTTAAGACTTTATAGATTGGCCTGCTATTTGTATGCTAGAGAAAAATTTTAAGCAGCTCTTAATAACATACACCCTTTTAAAAATCTGGACACAAATAGTAGTGTTTAATTTAGTTTCATACCTCCTTTAGTTGACCTGAAATGGAAAACTTGATACCATTCACAAAAAAATCTGCTTATTTTCTTTGATAGCTTGGATACACTTGCGCTATTTTGAATTGGTTAAATTTTAAGAGCAGAAGTAGCCCCGAAAGTTTGAACATATTACCCCCAGTCGTTCTTGGGATACTACTGAGATGCCTTATCGGGAATTAGCATTAACACAGTGCTTTTTTATTTAATATTATGCCAACTTTTAGTTTTTAAACATATGGGGCAATTTGGAGGGTGGGGTGGGTAGGGGGACTAGTTGCCCTCCAATCACTTTCAACTATTAAAAAGGGCATTAGCCCTTTCTATTTTCAATCGAATGAGCCCTTTTCGAAGTTCCTACGACAACTCCTTCAATACGAAGTGCCCTGGTCTAAACAAACAATAAAAAAATAATACATTGTACCCAGATCGATCTTTACTATAAAAATGTCAAGCCTTCCATTCACTTTCGACAATTAAAAAGGGCACTGGTCTTTCGATTTCCAATCGAATGGGCCCTTTTTGAAACGACAACGCTTTCTATAAACACCTTATATGCCCCCAGGGCATAAATTACAACCCTAAACCTAAGGGCTTCTAGGGTGGTTGTCATCCTCTACGACCGAATTTCCAGAACTTTCAACTACGTTAAACAAAATGGTTATCTCAAAATTTTGATTGGATGTGTTTGGGGAAATGGTGGCTCATTCAATCGCCCCTTTTGAGAGGGGCGGTAGTTACTCTCCAATCATTGTCAACTATTAAATATTGCAGTAAGCCTTTCAGTTTCTAGTCAAAGGAGTCTCTATGAATTTTCTACTACAACCCTTTCCATAAAAATATTATATGCCACCAGAGTATAGATTAAAACTTTTACCATGAGGGCTGCGGGGGTGTCATTCTCAAAGACCTAATTTTCAGTTCTTTCTACTACGTTGAACAAAATGGCTATCTGAAAATTTTGATTGGATGTGTTTGGAGGAATGGTGGGCGTGGGGGTTAGTTACCCTCCAATCACTTTCGACTATTAAAAAGGGCACTAGCCCTCTCAATTTCCAATTGAATAAGCCTCTTTTGAAGTTTTACGACAACTTTATCTATAAAAACCTTAGGCCTATATGCCCCAAGGGCATAACTTAGAACCTTTGCCCCTAGGGCTCTGGGGAGTTTGTCGTCCTTAAATACATAACTTCCAGAACTTTCAACTACGTTGAACAAAATGGCTATCTTTAAACTTTGATTGAATGTTTCTTGGGAAATGGTGGGCGTGAGAGGGGGTTAATTACTCTCTACCCACTTCCGACTATTAAAAAGGGCAATTTCAATTTCCAATCAAATGAGCCCTTTTTGAAATTTCTACAACAACTTTCTATACAAACTTTATATGCCCCCAGGGCTTAACTTACAACCCTTGCACTGAGGACTCTGAGGGGGTTATCATCCTAAAAGACCTAATTTCAAGAACTTTTAACTACGTTGACCAAAATTGATACTCGAATTTTTGATTGCATGTGTGGGAAAATGGGGGGCGTGAGAGGCGCGTTAGTCGCTCTCCAATCACTTTCAGCTATTAAAAAAAGCACTAGCCCTTTCAATTTCCAACTGAATGAGCCCTTTTGAAGTTTCTACGACAACGCTTTCAATAAAAACCTTATACGCCCCCAGGGCATAACTTACAACTTGCCCTGAGGGCTGCGGGGGAGGAGGGGTTGTCATCCTTAAAGACCTAATTTCCAAAACTTTAACTACGTTGAACAAAATGGCTATCTAAAAATTTTGATTGGATATGCTTGAGGATAAGTTGGGTCTAAGAGGGGGGTCAATTACATTCTCCTTGATTTAAACTATTAAGAAGGGCCATTTTAATTACCAAAAAAGCCTTTTTAAAGATTTTTGCAGCCACTTTGTATATAAACCTGATATGACCCCAGGGCATAACTTACTCTACTTGCACTGAGGGCACTAATGGGGTTATCATTCTAAAAGGCCCAACTTCCAGAATTTTCAACGATGGTGGACAACATGGATACCTAACAATTTTGATTGGATATATTTGGGGAAATAGTGAGCGTGGGAGGGGGGTTAGCTACTCTTCCATCCCTCCTGACTATTAACAGGGTACTAGTCCTTTCAATTTTCAATTGAATGAACCGTTTTTGATGTTTTTACAACATCGCTTTCTATAAAAACTTTACATGCTCTCAGGGCATAACTTACAACCCTTGCCCTGAAGGTTGTTGGGGGGGGGGATTGGTTGTCATCCTTAAAGACCTAATTTCCAAAACTTTCAAGTACGTTGAATAAAATGGCCATCTAAAATTTTTGATTGGATGTGTTTGGGGAAAAGGTGGGCGTGAGAGGGGGGTTAGTTGCCCTCAAATCACTTTCGACTGTGAAAAAGGGCACTAGCCCTTTGAATTTCCTATCGAATGAGCCCTTTTTCAAGTTTCTAGGACAAAGATTTCAATAAAAACCTTATATGCCCCCAGGGCATAATAAACCTTGCCCTGAAGACTGTGGGGGGAGTGTCCTACTCAAAGGTATAATTTCCTGAACTTTAAACTGCGTGGAACAAAATGGCTATCTCAGAATTTTGATTGGATATGTTTGTGGAAATGGTGGGCGTGGAAGGGGTGTTAGTTGCCTTCCAATCACTTTCGACTATTAAAAAGGGCACTAGCCATTTCAATTTCCAATCGAATGAGCCCTTTTTGAAGTTTCTACGACAACGCGTTCTATAAAAACCTTATATGCCCCCAGGGCATAACTTACAACCCTTGCCCTGAGGGCTATGGGGGAGTGTCCTCCTCGAAAACATAATTTCCATCCGGAAATCAACAACGCTGAAAAAAATGGCTATCTTTAAAATTTTGATTGGATGTGTTTTGGGAAAAGATGGGCGAGAGAGGTTAGTTGCCCTCAAATCACTTTCGACTATTAAGAAGGGCACCAGACCTTTGAATTTCCAATCGAATGAGCCCTTTTTCAAGTTTCTACGACAAAGATTTCTATGAAAACTTATATGCCCCCAGGGCATAACTTGTAACCCTTGCACTGAAGACTGTGGGGAGAGTGTCATGCTCAAAGGTATAATTTCCTGAACTTTAAACTGCGTGGAACAAAATGGCTATCTCAAAATTTTGATTGTATGTGTTTGGGGAAGTGGTTGGCTTCAAAGGGGTGTTAGTTGCCTTACAATTACTCTCGACTATTAAAAAGGTCAATAGCCATTTCAATTTCTAATCGAATGAACCCTTTTTGAAGTTTCTCTGACGACATGTTATATAAAAAAATTATATGCCCCGAGGGCATAACTTACAGCCTTTGCACTGAGGACTGTGAGGGGGTTGTCCTACTAAAAAACCTAATTTACATAACTTAAAACTACGTTGAATAAACAGGCTAGCTCAAAATTTTGATTGGATGTGTTCTGGGAAAAGGTCTGCGTGAGAGGGGGGTTAGTTGCCCTCCAATCACTTTCGACTATTAAATAGGGCACTAGCCCTTTGATTTTCCAATCGAATGAGCCTTTTTTGAAGTTTCGACGACCTATAAAAACTTTATATGCCCTTGCCCTGAAGGCTTTGGGGGAGTGTCCTCCTCAAAAACATAATTTCTATGTGGAATTCAACTACGCTGAACAAAATGGCTATCTCAAAATTTTTGTTGGATGGGTTTCGGGAAATGGTGGGCCTGGAAGGGGCGTTAGCTGCCTTCCAATCACTTTCGACTATTAGAAAGGGCACAAGCCACTTCAATTTCCAATTGAATGAGCCCTTTTCGAAGTTTCTACAACATTTCTTCGATACGAAGTGCCCTGCTCTAAAGGAAAAAAATAATAAATAATATGTTGTGCCAACAACGTTCTTATATGCCCTCAGGGCATAACTTAAAACCCTTGCTCCGAGGGTTGTGGGGGAGTTTCCTTCTCAAAAACGTAATTTCTATCTGGAAATCAACTACGCTGAACAAAATGGCTGTCTCAAGATTTTGATTGGATGTGTTTGGGGGAATGATGGGCCTTGGGGGGGGGGGGGTGTTCTAGTCACCCTCCAATCACTTTCGACTATCAAAAAGGGCACTAGCCACTCCAATTTCTAAGTGCCCGGGAATGGAAACAAAAAAAATAAAATAAATAATACATTGTGCCAACATCGTTCTTTACTTAGGCAGCGCTATTGCGCTGCCTATGATAGGTTATTAACCATGTGTCAAGACTTTTCAAAATCCATCGGCCGAAAATATTGGCTTTTTCAAAAGATGGCCCATAGAGCTAGCACTGGCTATACCTTCGCAATCTCTATCCTTCCCTCCTTTGTCTTTTACTTTGGTCAGTAGTTCAAACGTGTTTTTGTGGACTTTGGCTGAATTATAATTCCATTTAACGGCCCAATATCAATTTTATACCATTTTCTATCCCAATTTTCTGCCTCAGTTTTACTATATTTGGAATAATTTAGTTTGTTTTGATTCGGTTGATATATCATTCATAGTTTTAACCTTCTTTGTCGCCTAATCCAAATCTCCGTACCACAGGGTCCTTAGGTGCTTCGCTGTCAGTTCAGATCAAAGTATAGCAGAGTATTCTGCAAGATTGCGCCAAAAGGAAATAGATAATATTGATAGTTTGCGGTATCCCACTTTAGCAAATGATTCCATACTTTTTTTTATATCAAATTTTTGCAAAATGTGGTGCTTGGTGGCTCACAGGGGTCAAACCCTAAACCAAGCAATGAATTTGCTGGTATATCTGTTTTAAATAGGAGTTTTATAGGCTTACATCTTTGTTTACGTAAAGTAGACATCATTTGATGTCATTTAATATCTCGATCATCGAGATTTACAATGATTCATACCCCCTATAGCTCATTTGTGACCGAAAATTTCGTTTCAGCAGTAGTTAGAATTTTATATCACTTTTTAAATACCTCGTTAGATCTTCTGATTTACTTTTTATCGAGACAGATGCTTGAAGAAGAAGAAAGGAAAAAAAAGGTTAGAATGAGCAATAAATATAGTAGATGAATATTTAATAAATACAACTTCAGCAACAGAATAAAATCATGTTTAATAAAGACTATTTTTTGTTTTGTTTATTTCTTTGCTCAGTACAAGGATCTATTTTGTATAAACTTACGATGAATTTTTCTTGAAAAAAAAAACAAATAGAAGACAAAGTTCTAAGTAGAAACTGTGTAGAAACTATAAAGGTCCATTCACAACAAGATGTTACTAATGCCGAGAATTAGCTAACGCTAACTTGATCTATCAAAATTTTTGATAAAACTTTCCAGCCAATCAGAAAATTCTAGGAAAAATCTGTCTGATTAGTTCAGACTAGCGTTAGCTAAATTTCGGTAGTAGTAAAATCTTATTGTGAATGTGCCTTAACGGAAAAAATTCTTAGTTTTTGATTTGAGGTTATCAAATAACAGTAGAGAACAGTCCTTATTTTGCGGATTTTTTTCATCTTGTAGATCTTGAGTGTATAAGTGTCGCATAATTTTTTTAATTTTTTTTTTTAGCGGTCTCTTTTTCGAGAATCATTTGAAGCATATCAAGTTAAACGAAAAAGTTGTTGCGTTCGGCTCCTTAGATCTCTCTTACTTGTTGAAGGTAGTATTCTTTCATTATCATGTTTTTCTTTTCTTTTATTTCCTCTTTTTTTAAAATAAACTACACGAAGTATTGCGCTGTATTGACCGACAGAAAAAAATAGGCCAACACACTCGATCTGATGTATAATATACATATATGTTATGCAAGGGTAAATATGCAAGATTTATTATTCCAGTCCCCTCCCTGTACATAATGGAGTACCCTAAAGTACTCTCCTAGGTCCCCTTCTTGTTTAACTTATGATTAACCGCTTTGCTAAGGAATTTCCTCACAGATGGAAATTTATGGATGGCCTACTGAAAAACTTACTGACACTTTACACTTTACTGAAAAAATATAAATGTTTTTACTTTTATAACTTTAATAAATCAAATAATATTAACATTTTGATTACTAAATATCAGTATACGTATATTAAACTGACAATGCACTTTCATTTGTATTTTTTCAGTAAAGTGGAAATTTTGTTCTGGCCTTGGGAAGGCATAGGGGTTTTGCGCCCAACTTATGTTAATTACTGCTCGTTTTGAGTTTGACTTGGTTAATTATTGTAATTTCTGTTCGTTTTGGGTTTCATTTATTTATCAATGCTGATTTGTGGTAGTTTCACGCTTGGTAGATTATTTGATTTTAGTTTTGCTCATTTTTTGTTTAATGGAGTTCTTTACTTTTCTTTGAAAAACTTATTTTGTGGAAAAAGTTTTTTGAATTAATTTCTGTTCGTTTTATATTGACATAGTCTTTTCAGGGAAAAAGAAAATAATACTTTAAATCTTTTCGTTTTTTAAGACTTTATAGTTTGGCCTGCTATTTGTATGCCGGAGAAAAATTTTCAGCAATTTTTAACAGCATACACCCTTTGAAAAATCTGGACACAAATAGTACTGTTTAATTTAGTTTCATAACTCCTCTAGTTGACCTGAAATGGAAAACCTGATACCATTCGCAAAAAAAATCTGTTTAGTTTCTTTGATAGCTTGGATACACTTACGCTATTTGGATTTGGTTAAATTTTAAGAGCAGAAGTATCCCCGAACGTTTGAACATAATACCCTCAGTCGTTCTTGGGATACTGCTGAGATGTCTTATTGGGAATTAGCATTATCACAGTGCATTTTAATTTAATCTTAAGTCAACATTTACTTTTTAAACATATAAAAATTGGATTTGAGGAAGACTAAAATCTATTCTATAAATCGTGTACAACAACTTTCTATATAAACCTTATAGGCCCCCAGGACATAACTTACAACCCTTGCCCTGAGGGCTCTGAGGGGTTTATCATCCTTAAAGACCTAATTTCCATAACGTTCAACTACGTTGAACAAAATTGATATTGCAAAATTTTTATTGGATGTGTTTAGGAAAATTTGGTGGGCTTGAGAGGGGCATTAGTCACTATCCAATCACTTTCAACTATTAAAAAAGGCACTAGCCGTTTCAATTTCCAATTGAATGAGCCCCTTTGAAGTTTCTATAACAACGCTTTCAATAAAAACTTTATATGCCCCCAGAGCATAACTTACAACCCCTGCCCTGAGGGTTGTTGGGGGAGGCGTTGTCATCCTTAAAGACCTAATTTCCAAAACTTTTAACTACGTAGAATAAAATGGCTATCTAAAAATTTTGATTGGATGCGTTTTGGGAAAAGGACGGCGAGAGAGGGGGGTTAGTTGCCCTCAAATCACTTTTGACTATTAAAAAGGGTATTAGTCCTTTGAATTTAAATCGAATGAGCGCTTTTTCAAGTTTCTACGACAAAGATTTCAATAAAAACCTCATATGCCCCCAGGGCATGACTTATAATCCTTGCCCTGAGGGTTGTGGGTGCGTGTCCTCCTTAAAAATATGTTTTCTATCTGGAAATCAACTACCCTGGACAAAATGGCTTTTTCAAACTTTTTATTGGATGTGTTTGGAGGAAAGCTGGGTGTTGGGGGGGCTAGTTGCCCTCCAGTCACTTTCGATTATTAAAAAGGGAACGAGCCCTTTGAATTTCCAGTAGGATGAGTTTTTTTTGAAGTTTCTACGACAACGCCTTCTTTAAAAGCCTTATATACCCCCAGGGCATAACTTAAAACCCTTGCCCGGAGGGATTTGGGGGAGTGTCCTCCTCAAAAAGATATTGTCTATCTGGGAATCAGCTACGCTGAACAAAATGGCTATCTCAAAATTTTGATTGGATGTGTTTGGGGGAATGATGGGCGTGGGGGAGGGGGCTAGTTGCCCTCCAATCACTTTCGACTATTATTTTGATTGGATGTTTGATTAGATGTGTTTGGGGGAATGAAGGGCGTGAGGGGGGGGGGGCTAGTTGCACTCAAATCACTTTCGACATTTAAAAAGGGTATTAGCCTTTTGAATTTCCAATCGAGTGTCCCTGTTTTGAAGTTTTTGCGACAAAGCCTCATATAAAACCTTATATACCCCCAGGCTATAACTTAGAACCCTTGCCCTGAGGGTTGTGGGGGAGTGTCCAGCTCAAAAACAAATTTTCTATCTGAAAATCAACTACGCTGAACAAAATGGCTATCTCAAAATTTTGATTGGATGTGTTTGGGGGAATGATGGGCGTGGGGGAGGGGTCTAGTTGCCCTCCAATCACTTTCGACTATTAAAAAGGGTACTAGCGGTTTGAATTTCCAATCGAATGAGCCTGTTTTAAAGTTTCTACAACAAAGCCTTCTATAAAAACCTAATATACCCCCAGGGAATAACACAAAACCCCTGGCCCGAGGGTTGTGGGGGACTGTCCTCATCGAAAACATATTTTCTATCTGGAAATCAACTGCGCTGAACGAAATTGCTATCTAAAAATTTTGAGTGGATGTGTTTGGGGGAATGATGAGCGTGGGGGGGGGGGTCTAGTTACCCTCCAATCACTTTCGACTATTAAAAAGGGTACTAGCACTTTGAATTTCCAATCGAATGAGCCTGTTTTGAAGTTTCTACGACAACGCCTTCTATAAAAACCTTATATTCCCCCAGGGTATAACTGAAAACCCTTGCCCCGAGGGTTGTGGGGGAGTGTCCTCCTCGATAACATATTTTCTATGTGGAAATCAAGTACGCTGAACAAAATGGCAATCTCAGAATTTTGATTGGATGTGTTTGGGGGAATGATGGGCGCGGGGGGGGGGGGCTAGTTGCCCTCTAATCACTTTCGACTGTTAGAAAAGGGTACTAGCCCTTTGAATTTTAAATCAAATGATCCTTTCTTGAAGTTTCTACGACAACGCCTTCTATAAAAACCTTATATACCCCCAGGGCATAACTTAAAACCCTTGCCCCGAGGGTTGTAGGGAAGTGTCCTCCTCAAAAATATATTTTCTATGTGGAAATCAACCACGCTGGACAAAATGGCTATCTCAAAATTTTGATTGAATGTGTTTGGGGGAATGATGGGTGCGGGGGGGGGGGGGGGTTAGTTGCCCTCCAATGACTTTCGACTGTTAAAACGGGCACTAGCCCTTTGAATTTCCATTCAAATGAGCCTTTTTTGAATTTTCTACGACAACGCCTTCTATAAAAACCTCATATGCCCCCAGGGCATAACTTAAAACTCTTTCCCTGAGGGTTTTGGGGGAGTGTCCTCCTCAAAAAGATATTTTCTATCTGGAAATCAACTTCTAAAAATTTTGATTGGATGTGTTTGGGAGAATAATGGGCGTGGGGGGGGGCTATTTGCCCACCAATCACTTTCGACTTTTAGAAAGGGTACTAGCCCTTTGAATTTCCAATCGAATGAGCCTGTTTTGAAGTTTCTACGACAACGCTTTCTATAAAAACCTTATATGCCCCCAGGGCATAACTTAAAACCCTTGCCCCGAGGATTGTGGGGGAGTGTCCTCCAAAAAAAATATTTTCTATCTGGAAATCAACTACGCTGAACAAAATGGCTATCTCAAAATTTTGATTGGATGTGTTTTTGGGAATGATGGGCTGGGGGGGGGGATAGTTGCCCTCGAATCACTTTCGACTATTAAAAAGAGCACTAGCCATTCCAATTTCCAATTGAATGAGCCCTTTTCGAAGTTTCTACGACATCTCCTTCGATACGAAGTGCCCGGGTATGGAGAAAAAAAAACAAAAAAAAAACACATTGTGCCCACATCGTTCTTTACTTAGACAGCGCTAGCACGCTGCCTATAATTTATTCTTCCTTTGTCCGCCCGTGTCTTGAATATGCTTGTCCGGTTTGGCACCATGGCATCTCCCGCGAAGGATCAGAAAAAGTTGAATCCATTCCGAAAAGAGCCCTGTGAATAACTTTTAAAGAAGCTAAGGCTCCATACTCTTTTCTTCTAAAAAAAAAGCCAGTTTGGAAACACTTGAGCGCGGGAGGGTTTCATCGTTTCTCGGTTTTGCCCAAACAATGCAATAGCAAACCCTCGCACAGAAAATATTTTGCCCCCAATAGACACTCCCCAACCAGATTATGACAACCTCTGGTTGTTTCTGAACCCATTCCTATCTTGTCCCGCATTCGCTGCTTTACCTCCAGATATAAAAAAAACAATTGTCCCCTTCATTACGGAAAAAATCAACAAAACATCTCGATAGTTTTCCCATTTTAATTATTTCTTACTGTTGTTGCCCAAGTTTTGTATTTTGTTCGCTTGTTTTGTTCTCCCTTTTTTTATATGCCCCTTTAAAAAAATGTTAAATGTGTATATTATCTAGTTATTTTTTGGCTTTATCAGTTTTTTGCCTTTTTGACTTAATCTGACACTGCATTTTATTACTTTGACTAAGGAATAATTTTTCATTCTGTTGTTGTTGCTTTGGCAGTGTTAGCCAGTTTTTTTGTGATTTTTTTTTCTTGTTTTTTTTTATGACTCAATTCGAATTCGGCCCTTCGGGGTTTGTGAATTTGTGATAGAAATTTTCCAAAATAAGTGTCTTATCTATCTTAAGGCCTCTTTTCCTCTCTTTATTTCTTTCTTCTTTCCCGAATCTCAAATCTAGCATCGAAATCTTTTCATAATTTGTTTTTCAGAAAGCAGTATCTTTAAACTATTTTTTTTTGTTTTCATGTAGCTTTTACATTTTTATTTTATTTTGATTAAAATAAAATTTAAGGTGTGTCCTAGCTGCGTCTTTTTATTTTGCCTGTATGTATAACAAAAGATCGAGGCTCATTGATCAATATATCATTTCGACAGTCTGTAGTTAAGGTATTTTCCGAGTACAATGCGTTTTCATGTTGAAAAATAAACCGAATTTTGTTGCATGAAAGTAAAAACGCTGCTAAAAATTAAAACAAACCATAGAAATTACCCTACATATGGATAGGGAGTGCTGCCTCAATTTCCCCGCTGTCTACACTTCACTTTATTTTGTTTTTCTCACAATTTTATAGAATGAATGTGCTGCTTTAGATGTGTTCGCTTATACAGTCAAGGTTTAACTTTTTTTTACAACTATTTGAAAGCATTTTAACAGTTATTCACCGACTACATTTGTTACATTATAATGTGCTTTCAGTTATACGCCTGCTAAACTTCAGAGTAAATTGTGGAGAGAAGGGGAGGCTGAGGGTGGTGGCCTCCTCCCATTAATGCTGATTTCTGTTAGAATTAAATTTTAACTTCGCTCTTTACTTTCAAATGATGAAACTTTTTTTTGTTTAATTTAATTTCTGTTTGCTTTTAACTTGTTTGCAGTTGGGAAGTTATAGACTATACCATACATTATTGTATAAACGGAAGATAGCATCATGTGAGAGTATGTCCTTGGAAACTGGTTGAACCTTATGAAGCCTCTTAATGCCTTAAACCGAATCAATAACTCATAATTTTAAGACATTTAGGACATTATTGAACCAAAATTGTTGCTTCATGGTACAAAATTGTCGAAAATAGTTGCTTATTGAGACCTTTTGCTTAAACAGTCTATACTCCATTTGAATTGACATTCTGCACTTGTTTTATGACTATTCTGATCATGCGGTCATCGCTGAACAAACAGACAAAAAGTGAACTTTTAGGTTGTCCTTTTTCAACTTTTAGACCTTTGGGTCTTTGGGTGATGTCCCCTACCTTGTGTATTCTATTCAGTTTAGCACATTAATATAATTTTCCATTTTGAGCTTAAAATCTTTACAATAAGAGCAGAGGTGCAACCTCCTCAGCTTTGATACTTAGTCCTTAATTTAAATGGGGTATATCCTTTCACATGAAGGGACAATAGGCGAGTAAATGGTCCATTTCCGTCTCCTTATTGCTCTGAAGGGTTTCTTATGGAAAATTGAAAATTTCGGTCTTATAATCCCTTTTTTAGGCCTCTCCCCCCCCCAAACTCCCCTGCAGAATGATCTACCGACTTCCGTCTCCTTACAAGCTGGTATGCAATATACATGAATGAATATAGTTTCAAATAAAGTGTTTTTTCTAGTTGAAGCTTTCGAATTGTTGGCTGTAATAATGCTTATTTTTATCCGGACATAAAATGCTTTTCTCCACGGCAGAATGTCCTCAGAACTGTGAGTTTATGTACAATGATTTTTGATTGTTTTAGACTGATTGTGGTATCTCAGAATTTTCGCTTGATACCATTTTGACCTTGTTATAGGAAAAATGTTAGTTTTGCAGCACAAAACATTCAAAACGGCTCCTTGCTGTGGGGTAATTCTTTCTTTATTCAAGGAGTGTGTTAGAAATCAAATTTTCATTCGATGCCCCCCCCCCCCCTAAGATTCAATGACCGCTGGCTCGATGCAATGACATCTTGAAAAAAAAGTATCCTGGACATTCCGTGAAAATGCGAGATAGGTGAATGTTTCTTTCTGTGTGCTCTGCTGTTTGTTATATGCTTTAATAAGAACGGTCTGAACGGCCACATTCAGTTCTTTTCTAACTCCAAATAGAAAAGTATTATCGAGAATTATGAGTTGATTGAGTGTGTAAAAAATTTAGAATTTCAAAATGCTACAAAAAGTTGAAATCGAAACTTCGAATACAAAGAAGTGAAATCAAAGGTTTGAATTGTAAAACATTCATTAACAAGAAAAATAGGTGACCCAAATGCTAGTGTTTGAATCTACCAGAAATCTCTAGTATGCCACTTTTAGTCTTAAAAAAAAAGCGAATAAACTTCCGAAGTTCATCAGATTTATCGGAGTTTTTCTGAATCGGATCCTCTCCCCCTCAGAAGATAGTCTCCTGGAAGAAGTAGCTGACTGCCTGGCTGCTTGGACTCTATTAACATCCAGCACAGTGTCTGTTTTTTCTTTTTTTTTCACGTTTCCATCATTCCATCAACTGGTGTGTCGAGTGAACCAAAAGACCAATATCCTCACCCTCGTAATTTCCGCGCCAATGTTTTCTTCATATGCTCTTAAAGCAACAGGTTCTAACCGACTACCTTTCAGCATAGCAGTTGAGCAGTAACCACAACCTCCACTTCTAATCTCTTTCACAATTGGCGCAGTTTTAGTTGATTGTTTGTGTGTAGCTATTCTGTGAAAGTACGTGCTGGTTATTCTATTACTTCTTTCATATATCCAGTTTTCATTGGAAGATGGGCCTTTGGTTCTCTCGTAAAGTTCCTTCAAAGCGGTGTCACTACTCTTAAGATAGGACTCCTCAAATGTAACCATAGCTATTTTTAGCTCCTCTTCTTTCACATCAGGCCTATTGCAGCTTGGTCAATAGTCAGAGTTACTCAGAGAGAGTTGTTGATTGCATTTTCTTTTGGCCTGGAATCTACCTCCATTATTACTATAGTACCGTATCAGATTTCGCTTGGATTTAGCTCGGTGGTTTGCGGTTTTACTACAGAATTTCTTCATTATATTTGTTGGACTGTGATTAAATGTTTTTTTCCATGTATAAGCATGCCACTTTGGACCAAGTGCGTAGGACAAGCTTGCACCACCAATTCGGGCATGATATGACCCTCGCTTTGACCTACTAGGCTAATTTGCTTGCCTCCGCAAAACTTGGCAGCTACTGACATGTAATTTTCGGCAAGGTTCGTTGTTAGGTAAGGAGGAAATCTGCTTTCTTGCACATGTTCTCAACCCCATCTCTCACATCCTGGAGAACCTGTGCTGGCAAGTTGTACCAACGATCCTCTATAAAGCTATTGGGTAGTTGACTTTTTTGGGGGCAAGTATCATTGCACTTTATATGATTTCCAAAGACATGATCGGGGCCTTTGTGGAGCAAACTTTTAAAATTATCGGCTGTATACTCCTCTTACATTTTTTTTTATTTTCCCACGAAGGTATTTTGTAAGTCTTTGAATAATCTCTCTTTTAAAGAATTTTACATGTGCATCTTTCTTCATTTTCACTAGATTATATAGATGCAAAGTGTAGTTTTTCACAACATGGTTTGCACACTCTTCTTTTTCAATTAGAGGACCTTTTGAGATGTTCTTTTTCATTTTGTATTAAAAACTCGAGTCTCAGTATTAAATAAAACGACGGTACTGTAGTCCATGCATTTCATCGCTCGCTATAAGACCTTCAGTAAGAATATTCATCTCTATACTCTTTGTCGGGCCATCATAATTCATAAGACACACATGTTGTAAAGGAGTTTTTACCTCTTTTTTTGCCCGAAAACAAACATAGCAATATTTATTTTTTATGCCCACGTACAGCAATTTTTTTGTGTAAGTGTCAATGATTAAAGCCACACAACCCTTAGCTGAATAATCATGTCCCTTACTCCATTTGTTCCACCCACCATCACAAACCACTTTGGTCTAGTATGTATCATCGACATATCGATCTTTGTGAATTGCACGGTGTAGGGATTCTTTTCCATTCTCCAGTAAAACATCTGTCAAAGTATCCATCCATACTTTCCTTACAGAAAGTTGAGTTTTCAAAAATAAATTTTGTGACATGCCTTGCACACCTAGTACACTTAGAAACTCACAAAATGTTGCGTGGCCTCCCCTTGAGCCCATGACACCCCAAGTAGCCCTCAAATTGAGGTCTCCATGCACATTTGTTTAACATTCAATTGATTCTTTCGGATTTTCTTTGGAAAAAGATGTTAAATAATCTTTGATCTTTATCACGGGTGGTTCAGGTTCATTTTTCACTAGTTTTTTCCACTTACAGGCAGTACATTCTGTCACTAGTGTGATTTTTAAGCCAACATTATATACACGAACGATGCGGATATCGGGGCTTTCTTCTCTACATTGAAATTTGTGCCGTAAACATTCTGCGAGCTCTTGGACGAAAAATGGAAGGTTCACTATGCAGCTGAGATTCGGAATGTTCCCTAAATCAACACCCTCGAGAATTTTCTTCTGGTCCTGCATCTGATACTGAATCCCTCGTATCATCTGTAGACTCATTAGCAATAGAAGTTTCCCTTGGAAGGTAGGACCTGAAATACGAAAAGGAAGTTAGTAATCGAAGCAGGCAGTGAGAGAACAAGCAATTTTAAAAGAAATTAATTATGCTATGTTTTTCCGAAAACCATATTTAAAGGAGTACCACTCTAGCTAAACTTTTTGGCGCGCAAAATTTATTTAGAATAATGTAATTATCAATAATCATTTATGTGTAAAAGAGGGAAAGGGGAGCTGAAAAATTAACTGAGTTCTTGAGTGAATCTAGTTGGCTCCTGTTGTTTCAAATCAGGGTTGTCAATTGCGTTCTTGTCAAATTTTATTTGATTATTTCAGGGATAACACCATACATCATTTGTTATTTTTGTGACTGGGATCAGGTACTCTTAAGAGGAATTCCGATTAAAAAAATAAAAAAAAGTCTCTTACATAACATAGTAGTAAAGTAGAGCACATTTGCAACCACTTCCAAAAAAAAACCTACCAGAGGCCAAAATAAGAAAAAAAACTAGAAGATAACCATTTTCCTCTTGAAAAGAAATGAAAGTATTCATTTTCTTTATCTAGGCCAGCTGAATTGTAAATATACTTCACTCTTGTCCAGAGGCAGACTGAACTGCTGGTCCTCCTGTCACCTGGTAGGTGAGTCCTCAATAAAAATGGCACTTGACCCTTAGGATAAAAACCAAAAAAAGATTGAGGAAAAAGTTGAAAAACAAATAATATTAAACTTAACGAGTATTATATATATGGAATAAGCATAAAAATTGACTTTTTTATGGGTCTATTGTTATAAAAATTCTGCTTTTTAGAGCTTCGATTACTATTGGGTCGAGTCGCTGTGTTTTTCAGGTCCAATATCCCACCCCCACACTCTACTGTTATAGTTTTCCCTCTTCGACAGTTCAAGTATGATTATGTTAAGGAGAATGATTGTGTCGTTTTGTTATTTATATACATTGCTGCCCATACACTACACGTTACATACCACCCATATAAGCCTAATTTAATCTTGGATCAGGTTTTGGTTAGTTCCTTCCATTACAGGCTGCTCATCGCAAAATGAGTACTCCTTACTCCTATCTTCTCCCCTAAGATTTTTTTTTTTTTAATTTAATTAATGGGTACCCTCATTAGCTTAATCCAATACATTGGCGGTTATAGGTCGGGGCAGGGAGGGGGCAGCGCTTGTATTTTATATTTGTATAGTCCTGTGGCATACCTTGCCCCCCCCCCCCCTCCCAGATTATGAGGTCTAAGGCTGATAATGATCAAATACTATACAAAATTCTTAATCTAACCAAAAAAGAATCCTTCCTTTCCAGTTGAAAAATGCTTCCATGGATAATTTCACCATGAAGAATTTTTCTCACGGATATTCCCCCCTCCAATGGAAAAACATTCCAGACAGTTCCAACCCAGGTGAAAATTTCTCCGGAAAATGTCTCCAAAACACCTCAACATGTAAAATTGAGTTCGCAAGGAAAAAGTAAGACAAATAACACCATTTTTAGTACTTGTCTATTATATAAAACACACTCGAGAAGTAACCTAAACAAACCTAAACCTAAACATAACCTAAACAAACCTATTTTAACCTAACCAAACCTATTTAACCTAATGAAAAAAAACATGATGAAAATAGAATGCTTTATTAGCAAAATAGTGAAAACTACACCTTGGAAATATGCTCCCAGAGCATATTTAGTGTATAAAATAAATTATGTATTTTATACAACATAATTTATACAATAAATTCCGTATAATGTATGTACTTACAACACATGTTTGAGATTAAGCCATCCTTTGTTGATCTTTTTTCTCCTAGTCATTCTCATGCGATTCTCTCAACAGTCAAACTCGAATTAAAAATGTTTCTGACCCGTCTTAGCCTTGGGTAAGTAGAAAGGCCTCATGAGCTATGAGGGGGACTCCTAATATGGGCATAGAGTCCCTAGGGGAGATGGATTTCTGAGAAATTGATTGCGTAATCGATTGAGAATTTGGAACACCTGTGCTGTCAGTCATTAATCAAAATGTTTCCGGGCAAAGTTTAATAATGTCTGACAGGTGCGACCTCAATTCCCCCTTTCGCGAATCAATAATTCCCCTTAGAAACAACAAATTAATTCCCCTTTCTTGACAGATCAATCAACCAATGACATCATCTGTCAGACCTTAAAAATTTTCGCCTAGAAACGATTCTCCAGGAATAGATCCAAGTCATTAATGTACTTGCCTCTGAAACAATTCTACTGGTCGAACTCCAAAAGATATTAATAAACATTGCCATGGAAACAATTCTCCAAGAAACATCTTAGCGATGAAGTGATTAGCACGCGAAAGGGTTTCGTAGTAATTTCAAATGTGAAAGCACAGAGATGTCAAAAACAAAAGGAACTCACTGAAATTACGTTTAGGGGTTATTTGGGTGAAACTGTTTTAGACATTTTAGGGAATTATTTCGGCGAAACAGTTAGAGACATTTTAAAAGATGATTTTAAAAGATGATTTTAGAAGAGAATTTGAGGGTGAAACTCTGTGGTCGTTATAATACACAAGTTGTATTTGAACAGTGTCGTGAGGTCCTATACCCCGACCCAAAGGGCACCGTTCCCCAAACCCCAACCCCAAAGGAAGGCCCCTGGCCCCAAAATGTTCCCCAGTTTCCTACTAATTTCAAATATGAGGTTAGGTTATGTTAGTTTAGTCTATTTAATTGATTGTTAGGTTATTAATGTCTTGGTTAGTTTTGGTAAGCTTAGTCTTGGCTTGGTTATGTTAAGCTAGGTCAGGTTAGGCTAGGTTATGTTATGTTATGCTATGTTATGTTATGCTATGTTCTTTTCAAAGGGTATTTCAGAGTAAGTTCACTTTCAGTAGTGTTTTGTTGTGGTTTACCTTGTCACAGTTACATTTTCTTGATTTTTCAAAGTTCATTTTGAATTTCTTTCATTGAAATGCAAGAGTTGGAATATTTCAGTAGTGTTTTGTCGTGGTTTACCTTGTCACATTTAAATTCTCTTGATTTTTCAAAGTTCATTTTAAATTTCTTTTATTGAAATGCAAGAGTTGGATTCTTTCAGTAGTGTTTTGTCGTGGTTTACCTTGTCACAGTTACATTTTCATGATATTTCAAAGTTCATTTTAAATTTCTTTCGTTGAAATGCAAGAGTTGGAATATTTCAGTAGTGTTTGGTTGTGGTTTACCTTGTCACAGTTACATTCTCTTGAGATTTCAAAGTTCATTTTGGATTTCTTTCATTGAAATGCAAGAGTTGGAATATTTCAGTAGTGTTTTCTCGTGGTTTACCTTACCACACTTACATTCTCTTGATTTTTCAAAGATCATTTTGGATTTCTTTCGTTGAAATGCAAGAGTGGGATTATTTCAGTAGTGTTTTGATGTGGTTTACAGTGTCACGGTTAAATTCTCTTGATTTTTCAAATTTCATTTTGAATTTCTTTCGTTGAAATGCAAGAGTTGGATTATTTCTGTAGTGTTTTGTCGTGGTTTACCTCGTCACAATTACACTGTCTTGATTTTTGAAAGTTTATTTTGAATTTCTTTCGTGGAAATGCAAGATTTGGAATATTTCAGTAGTGTTTTGTTGTGGTTTACCATGTCGCAGTTACATTCTATTGATTTTTCAAAGTTCATTTTCGATTTCTTTCGTTGAAAAACAAGAGTTGGAGTATTTAAGTAGTGGTTTGTCTTGATTTACCTTGTCACAGTTAAACTCTCTTGATTTTTCAAAGTTCATTTTGAATTTCTTTTGTTGAAAAGCAAGAGTTGGAATATTTCAGTAGTGTTTGGATGTGGTTTACCTTGTCACAGTTACATTTTCATGATTTTTCAAACTTCATTTTGAATTTCTTCCATTGAAATGCAAGAGTTGGAATACTTTAGTAGTGTTTCGTCTTGGTTTACCTTGTCACAGTTACATTCTCTTGATTTTTCAAAGTTCATTTTGAGTTTCTTTCATTGAAATCCAAGACTTGGATTATTTCAGTAGTGTTTTGTCATGGTTTACCTTGTCAAAGTTACATTCTCTTAATTTTTCAAAGTCCATTTTGAATTTCTGTGATTGAAATGCAAGAGTTGGAATATTTAAGTAGGGTTTTGATGTGGTTTACAATGTCACAGTTACATTCTCTTGATTTTTCAAAGTTCATTTGAATTTCTTTCATTTAAATGCAAGAGCTGGAATATTTCAGTAGTGTTTTGTTGTGGTTTACCTTATCACAGTTACATTCTCTTGATTTTTCAAAGTTCATTTTGGATTTCTTTCGTTGAAATGCAAGAGTTGGAATATTTCAGTAGCGTTTTGTCGTGGTTTACCTTGTCACAGTTACATTTTCTTGATTTTTCAAAGTTCATTTTGAATTTCTTTCATTGAAATGCAAGAGTGGGATTATTTCAGTTGTGTTTTTTCGTGGTTTAACATGTCACAGTTACATTCCCTTGATTTTTCAAAGTTCATTTTCGATTTCATTCGTTGAAATGCACGAGTTGGAATATTTCAGTAGTGTTTTGTCATGGTTTACCTTGTCACAGTTACATTCTCTTAATTTTTCAAAATTCATTTTGAATTTATATCGTTGAAATGCAAGAGCTGGAATATTTCAGTAGCGTTTTGATGTGGTTTACCTTGTCACCGTTACATTCTCTTAATTTTTCAAAGTTCATTTGAATTTATTTTATTGGAATGCAAGATTTGGAATATTTCAGTAGCGTTTTGTCGTGGTTTACCTTGTCAGAGTTACATTTTCTTGATTTTTCAGAGTTCATTTTGAATTTCTTTCGTTGAAATGCAAGAGTTGGATTATTTCAGTAATGTTTTGTTGTGGTTTACCTTGTCACAGTTACATTTTCTTGATTTTTCAAAGTTCATTTCGGTTTTCTTTCATTGAAATGCAAGAGTTGGAATATTTCAGTAGTGTTTTGTCGTGGTTTACCTTGTCACAGTTACATTCTCTTAATTTTTCAAAGTTCATTTCGAATTTCTTTCATTGAAATGCAAGAGTGGAATTATTTCAGTAGTGTTTTGGTGTGGTTTACCATGTCACAGTTACATTCCATTGATTTTTCAAAGTTCATTTTGGATTTCTTTCATTGAAATGCAAGAGTTGGAATAATTTAGTAGTGTTTTGTTGTGGTTTACCTTGTCACACTTACATTCTCTTGATTTTTCAAAGTTCATTTTTGAATTTTCTTCGTTGAAATGCAAGAGTTGGAATATTTCAGTAGTGTTTTGTCGTGGTTTACCTTGTCACACTTACATTCTCTTGATTTTCAAAGTTCATTTAGGATTTATTTCATTGTAATTCACGAGTTGGAATATTTCAGTAGTGTTTTGTTGTGGTCTACCATGTCACACTTACATTTTCTTGATTTTTCAAAGTTCATTTTGGATTTCTTTCATTGAAATGCAAGAGTTGGAATATTTCAGTAGTGTTTTGTCGGGGTTTACCTTGTCACAGTTACATTCTCTTGATTTTTCAAAGTTCATTTTGGATTTCTCTCGTTGATATGCCAGAGTTGAATTATTTCAGTAGTGTTTTGTCGTGGTTTACCTTGTCACAGTTACATTCTATTGATTTTTCAAAGTTCATTTTGGATTTCATTCGTTGAAATGCAAGAGTTGGAATATTTCAGTAGTGTTTTGTCATGGTTTACCTTGTCACAGTTACATTATCTTAATTTTTCAAAGTTCATTTTGAATTTATTTAGTTGAAAAGCAAGAGTTGGAATTTTTCAATAGTGTTTTGTCGTGGTTTACCTTGTCAAAGTTACATTCTCTTGATTTTTCAAAGTTAATTTTGAATTTATTTCGTTGAAATGCAAGAGTTGGAATATTTCAGTAGTGTTTGGTTGTGGTTTACCTTGTCGCAGTTACATTTTCTTGATTTTTCAAAGTTCATTTGAATTTCTTTCATTGAAATGCAAGAGTTGGAATATTTCAATAGTGTTTTGTTGTGGTTTACCTTGTCACAGTTACATTCTCTTGATTTTTCAAAGTTCATTTCGAATTTCTTTCATTGAAATGCAAGAGTTGGATTATTTCAGTAGTGATTTGTCGTGGTTTACCTTGCAACAGTTACATCTTCTTGATGTTTCAAATTGCATTTTGAATTTCTATCGTTGAAATGCAAGAGTGGAATATTTCAGTAATGTTTTTTTGCGGTTTACCTGCTCACAGTTACATTTTCTTGATTTTTCAATGTTTATTTTGTATTTCTTTTTTTGAAATGCAAGAGTTGAATTATTTCACTATTGTTTTCCCGTGGTTTAACTTGCCATACTTACATTATCTTGATTTTTCAAAGATCATTATGAATTTCTTTCGTTGAAATGCAAAAGTTGGAATATTTCAGTAGTGTTTTACCGTGGTTTACTTTGTCAAAGTTACATTCTCTTAATTTTTCAAAGTTTATTTAGGATTTCTTTCGTTGAAATGCAAGAGTTGGAATAGTTCAGTAGTGTTTTGTCGTGGTTTACTTTGTCACAGTTACATTCTCTTGATTTTTCAAAGTTCATTGTGGATTTCTTTCGTTGAAATGTTTTTTTGTGCTTTACCTTGACACAGTTACATTTTCTTGATTTTTGTTAGGTTAGGTTAGGCTAGATCAAGTTAGGTTAGGTAAGGTTAGGTTAGGTTAGCCTACGTACGCGCGCGTATGTAGGCTAACCTAACCTAACCTAACCTAACCTAGCCGAACTCGATCTAGCCTAACCTAACCTAACAAAAAACTAGAAAATGTAACTGCGCCAAGGTAAAGCCCAACAAAACATATTTCAACGAAAGAATTCCAAAATGAACTTTGAAAAAATCAAGAGAATATGACTGTGACAAAGTTAACTACGACAAAACACTACTGAAATATTCCAAATCTTGCATTTCAACGAAAGAAATTGAAAATAAACTTTGAAAAGTTAAGAAAATGTAACTTTGACAAAGTAAACCACGGTAAAACACTACTGAAATATTCCAACTCTTGCATTTCAACGAAAGAAATCCAAAATGATCTTTGAAAAATCAAGAGAATGTAAGTGTGGTAAGGTAAACCACGAGAAAACACTAGTGAAATATTCCAACTCTTGCATTTCAATGAAAGAAATCCAAAAGGAACTTCCAAAGGAACTTCCAAATCCAAAGGAACAACCAAACACTACTGTAATAATCCAACTCTTGAATGTCAACAAAAGAAATTCAGAATGAACTTTGAAAAATCAATAAATTGAAAGTTTTACACTGTTACTCACGTCAAATCACTACTTAAATAATCAAACTCTTTCATGTCAAGTAAAGAAATTCAACATGAACTTTGAAAAATCAAGAGAAGGCAACTGTAACAAGGTAAACCACAACAAAACACTATTGAAATATTCCAACTCTTGCATTTCAATGAAAGAAATTCAAATGAACTTTTAAAAATCAAGAAAATGTAACTGCGACAAGGTAAACCACAACAAAACATTACTGAAATATTCCAACTCTTGCATTTCAACGAAAGAAATTCAAAATGAACTTTGAAAAATCAAGAGAATATAACTTTGACAAGGTGAACCACGACAAAACACTACTGAAATATTCCAACTCTTGCTTTTCAACGAAAGAAATTCAAAATGAACTTTGAAAAATTAAGAGAATGTAACTGTGACAAGGTAAACCATGACAAAACACTACTGAAATATTCCAACTCTTGCATTTTAACGAATGAAATCCAAAATGAACTTTGAAAAATCAATAGAATGTAACTGTGACAAGGTAAACCACGACAAAACACTACTGAAATAATTCAACTCTGGCATTTCAACGAGATAAATCCAAAATGAACTTTGAAAAATCAAGAGAATGTAACTGTGATAAGGTAAACCACGACAAAACACTACTGAAATATACCAACTCTTTCATTTCAATGAAATAAAACCAAAATATAATATGAAATATAAAGAAAATGTAACTGTGACATGTTAGACCACTACAAAACTCTACTTAAATAGTACAACTCTTGCATCTAAATTAAAGATATACAAATTTAACTTTGAAAATCAAGAGAATGTAAGTGTGACCTTGCAAACCACGACAACACACTCCTGAAGTATTCCAACTCTTACATTTTAATAAAGGAAATTCAAAATGAACTTTGGAAAATCAAGAGAATGTAACTGTGACAAGGTTAACCACACCAAAACACTACTAAAATATTCCAACTCTTGCATTTCAATGAAAGAAATCCAAAATGAACTTTGAAAAATCAATGGAATGTAACTGTGACATGGTAAACCACACCAAAACACTACTGAAATAATCCCACTCTTGCATTTCAAGAAAGAAATTCGAAATGAACTTTCAAAAATCAAGAGAATGTAACTGTGACATGGTAAACCACGACAAAACACTACTGAAATATTCCAACTCTTGCATTTCAACGAAAGAAATTCAAGATGAACTTTGAAAAATTAAGTGAATGCAACTGTGACAAGGTAAACCACTACAAAACACTGCTGAAATATTCCAACTCTTGCATTTCAATGAACGAAAACCGAAATGAACTTTGAAAAATCAAGAAAATGTAAATGTGACACTGTAAACCAAAACAAAACACTGCTGAAATAATCCAATACTTGCATTTCAACGAAAGAAATTCAAAATGAACTTTGAAAAAAACAAGAAAATGTAACTCTGACAAGGTAAACCATGACAAAAGACTACAGAAATATTCCACCTCTTGCATTTTTTAATAAAAGAAATTCAAATGAACTTTGAAAAATTAAGAGAATGTAACGGTGATAAGGTAAACCACAGTAAAACACTGCTGAAATATTCCATCTCTTGCATTTCAACGATAGAAATTCAAAATGAATTTTGAAAAATTAAGAGAATGTAACTGTGATAAGGTAAACCATGACAAAACACTACTGAAATATTCCAACTCGTGCATTTCAACGAATGAAATCGAAATAGAACTTTGAAAAATCAAGGGAATGTAACTGTGACATGGTAAACCACGACAAAACACCACTGAAATAATCACACTCTTGCATTTCAATGAAAGAAATTCAAAATGAACTTTGAAAAATCAAGAGAATCGAACTGTGACAAGGTAAACCACGACAAAACGCAACTGAAATATTCCAACTCTTGCATTTCAACGAAAGAAATCCAAAATGAACTTTGAAAAATCAAGAGAATGTAACTGTGACAGGATAAACCACGACGAAACATTACTGAAATATTCCAACTCTTGCATTTCAATGAAAGAAATTCAAATGAACTTTGAAAAATCAAGAGAATGTAACTGTGACACTGTAAAACACATCAAAACACTACTGAAATATTCCAACTCTTGCATTTCAACAAAAGAAATTCAAAATGAACTTTGAAAAATCAAGAGAATGTAACTTTGACAAGGTAAACCATGACAAAACACTACTGAAATAATCCAGCTCTTGCATTTCAATGAAAGAAACTCAAAATGAACTTTGAAAAATCAAGAGAATGTAACTGTGACAAGGTAAACCAAGACAAAACACTACTAAAGTATTCCAACTCTTGCATTTCAATGGAAGAAATTCAAAATGAAGTTTGAAAAATCATGAAAATGTAACTGCGACAAGGTAAACCACATCAAAACACACCTGAAATATTCCAACTCTTGATTTTCAACAAAAGAAATTCAAAATGAACTTTGAAAAATCAAGAGAATGTAACTGTGACAAGGTAAACCAAGATAAACAACTACTTAAATACTCCAACTCTTGCATTTATACGAAGGAAATCGAAAATGAACTTTGAAAAATCAATAGAATGTAACTCTGACATAGTAAACCACGACAAAACACTACTGAAATAATCCAACTCTTGCATTTCAATGAAAGAAATTCAAAATGAACTTTGAAACATCAAAAGAATGTAACTGTGACAAGGTAAACAACGACAAAACACTAGTTAACTATTATAACTCTTGTTTTTAAACGAATGAAATTCAAAATGAAATTGTAAAAATCCAAAAATTGTGACTGTGAAACGGTAAACTACAACAAAACACTACTAAAATAGTCCCAATCTTGCATTTCAATGAATGAAATTCAAAATGAACTTTTAAAAATCAAGAGCATGTAACTATGACAATGTAAACCACATCAAAACACTACTGAAATATTCCAACTCTTGCATTTCAACGAAAGAAATCCAAAATGATCTTTGAAAAATCAAGAGAATGTAAGTTTGGTAATGTAAATCATTCGAAAACACTACTGAAATATTCCAACTCTTGCATTTCAATGTAAGAAATCCAAATTGAACTTTGAAAAATGAAGAGAATGTATCTGTGACAAGGTAAACCACAACCAAACACTACTGAAATATTATAACTCTTGCATTTCAATGAAAGAAATTCAAAATGAACTTTGAAAAATCATGAGAATGTAACTGTGACATGGTAAACCACGACAAACCACTACTGAAATATTCCAACTCTTGCATTTCAACAATATAAATTCAAATGAACAATGGAACAGTAAAGAGAGTGTAGTTGTGACAAGGTACACCACTACCAAAAACTACTGAAATATGCCAACTCTTGAATTTGAATAACATAAATACAAAATGAAGTTTGAAAGCTCAAAAGATTATAACTTTGATAAGGTAAACCATAAGCAAACACTACTGAAAGTGAACTTGCTCTGAAATGCCCTTTGAAAAGAACATAACCTAACATAGCATAACATAACATAGTATAACATAACATAACATAGCTTAACATAACATAACCTAACATAACATAACATTACATAACATAACATTACATAACATAACATAACCTAACCTAACCTCACATTTGAAATTAGTAGGAAACTGGGGAACCTTTGGGGGCCTGGGGTCTTCCTTCGGGGTTGGGGTATGGGGATCGGTGCCCTTTGGGTCGGGGTAGAGGACCTCACGACACTGTTCAAATACAACTTGTGTATTATAACGACCACAGAGTTTCACCCTCAAATTCTCTTCTAAAATCATCTTTTAAAATGTCTCTAACTGTTTCGCCGAAATAATTCCCTAAAATGTCTAAAACGGTTTCACCCAAATAACCCCTAAACATAATTTCGGTGAGTTCCTTTTGTTTTTGACATCTCTGTGCTTTCACATTTGAAATTACTACGATACCCTTTCGCGTGCTAATCACTTCATCGCTAAGATGTTTCTTGGAGAATTGTTTCCATGGCAATGTTTATTAATATCTTTTGGAGTTCGACCAGTAGAATTGTTTCCTCGGCAAAGACATTAATGACTTGGATCTATTCCTGGAGAATCATCTCTAGGCGAAAATTTTTAATGTCTGACAGATGATGTCATTGGTTGATTGATCTGTCAAGAAAGGGGAATTAATTTGTTGTTTCTAAGGGGAATTATTGATTCACGAAAGGGGGAATTGAGGTCGCACCTGTCAGACATTATTAAACTTTGCCCGGAAACAATTTGATTAATGACTGACAGTACAGGTGTTCCAAATTCCCAATTGATTACGCAATCAATTTCTCAAAAATCCATCTCCCCTAGGGACTCTATGCCCATATTAGGAGTCCCCCTCGTAGCTCATGAGGCCTCTCTACTTGGGTATGTTTCCATCCAGGGGGTGTATAGTGGGGTTATGTAGAACAGGAGAAATAAATTAAAAATTAATTCTGTTTTATAAATAGATAAAAAACTCACGACTTAGATTAAAATGCTGAAAAGCTTGGAATATACTAAATAAAAAAAGAGCTACAATTTGAAATTAATTTCGCCTTCGTCGATTTTATACCCGTAATACAAGAATCTAAATTGTGAAAACGTAAAAAGACTCTTTCAGTAATAAAATTAAAAAAAATAGAATTTTCAAATAAGCAAATCAATTTCAAAATATTTTTTTAATTTATGGTACTATTAATTTTTTCAAATTGTCCTTTTTTTTACGCTCCAGACCTTTTTCAAAAGAAGCTACCAAGTTTCACTTTAGATTTTTTTTCTATTTCCTGGGAATTAAATCAGAACAAACAAAACGGCCAAATTTTAGATCCTTCTTCAAAGATCCCTTGTGCAAAAATTTGTTTTGCTGACATGCCGGGTCAGAGAGCTAGATCTCTTTTCATAGCATAGGAAAATTAACATTACAATGGATTTAGGGAGTTTAACCTTAAACTTAATTACTAAATTAATTCTAGGAGACCTATGACAGGGATTTCCAAGATAAAGTTGACAGTGCACCAGCTGTTGCACCAGAAAATTTACGCTCCAATAAATATTCAAATAATAAAACATCTCTTCGTCTGCTTTATCGCTCAAAAGCTGACTTTATTAGGATTGGCAGATTATTTGGATTAATGACAGATTTTAAGGTGAGTTTATTTCTTAATTTATTTAGTGATAATTTTGCTAATGTGTTTAATTTAGCTTGGCTTATTAACTTAATGGAATTTTGAGTTGTCTCTGTGCCAAATTTGATGAAAAATTTTTGAGGAAATTTGATTCATAACTTAGGATTTGCTGGGGAGTAACTCTTATCGAAAACAAAGTAGGCTTGCTTAATTACATCATTATTCAAACAATTTTCATGAGAATATTGGGTCAATTAATAGTTCACTTGCATTTATGCCCAAGGTAGCCAATTTTGGACATCTTATTTGGTTATTGACCTTACTACTTCAGACTCAACGGTCAATTAAATTAGAGCATTTTTCCTTCATCGACGTACTGATGAACAAAAAAAAAAAAAAAAAAATGCAGAACTGTACATTGTTGGTCGTGACGAAAAATGTGCACAACGAATGATGTTGAGGCTTTTCCGAAAATAGAGCAATTTTTTACGCCGTGAGGCTATAGATCGGGTTGCAGATCGTTGATAATGCAGGAGTTTCTGCGTAAAATATGAAAATATAGCTACGCCACTCGATTCTTTTTTTACCTATTTCCTGCTTTTAGGTGGCTTTTCTTAACTTTAAGATGACTTTCGATTTCACTGAGCATAGTCAAACCATATTTTATATATATATATATATATATATATATATATATATATATATATATATATATATATATTATATATATATATATATATATATATATATATATATATATATATATATATATATATATATATATATATATATATATATATATATATATATATATATATATATATATATATATATATATATATATATATATATATATATATATATATATTTATATATTTATATATATATATATATATATATTTCGTTACATTTATTTAAGTTTCACTTCCTGATGAACATTTGTCAGTAATTTGGTAATTCAGGGCTGTATTAAGTTGATGTTATTGAGAAGTGGAGGACTCATACTTATGAGTATGTTTCGGGGAGAACTAGGGATGCCAAAGTTTCATCTTGCGAAAGCAGTGTGTTTAGATACCTTGCCTGAGAATAAGAATGGTTCGTCGTCAGATAGAATAAAGAGAATACTGGACGACAGTGATTTGAGTGAGCTATGGAACGACGGTGTAGTTGTGGACATGATATGGTGTAATAAAAAGGCATGGTTCTCACTAAATTAAGGTTAAAGTTTAAAGAGGTCAAAGAGGCATGGGGAAGAGGTATATTTTTAGACAGGAGTGGTGGGAGAGGATTTGGGCTATTATGTAAGCATAAGGGGTTAGGGGCTACCACGCAAGGTAAGAAGGAAGCATATGGACCAGGCTAGGCGGCAAATTGGTTCTTACTTTTGACCTGTTTGGGGAAGGGATGGGTATTGGGAAAACTTTTCATATTTTTTGGGCGAGGGTAAAGAATACGAAAGATAAAGGATGCAGCACCAGATTTTATTGTTCAAAGAGATGGTGCTGATCTTCTTTTCTTGGTTCTTCAGGCAGGAACTGCAATGGAAGATAAGGGTCAGCCATCCTAGGCTTTCACACACCCTTCCCGTTTAAAGTAAAGAATTGGTATAATCAAGGAGATAATCTTTGGGGAAATTCCTAGTAATAAAAATAATTAGAATGAAGGATCTAAGGAGATTTTAAAGCTGGGGAAATCTCTGCGACTAGGACGGAACCAAAGAGCTCTTTTTTTGTGGGTTGAGGATGGATCATATTTATGCGTTTGCTAATAAGTGCTTGCGACTGTTGTTTTGTTTTCTTTGTTCTTTTTGTCACGGCTCTTGTTCGCTTTTGTGTAAATATAATAATATTATGAATATTCTCTTTTACTTGTTTGTCCGTTTAATTTTATGTTGATATACACTTAGCTTGAAAGTCGTCTCGTAATTTTTCTATAATCAGTACCGATATTTTATCTTCAAAAACACGATTTATCGCTTAGAGAAATGTTTAGCAGTGTTAATAATGTAATTTGGGAACTAGCGTTGAACTATTTGCATTTCTACGCGAAAATGCAAGAAAAAAAATAGTATTTTACATTAAGAAATCCTAGCCAAGTGAATCTCAATATGCAAACAATAATTGTTTCGCCCGGAACACGGCTCAAAAAAGGACCAAAACGACTTTTTCCCAAGGGCGTGAAAACTAAATCAATATGTTTCTAGAACAAGGGGACCTTTATGCAGAAGCACATTTCTAGGTTGGGGCAACTGACCCTCCATTAAAACAATTGTTGCCCAATCAGTTTTAAACTTTTAATAATAGTTACCTGGTCCAACAGAAATTTTTTTTGGGGAGGTGGAGGGCCTTAAAGCATCTTAAAGTATGTCAAGCAACTTTCTGTTTCTGATTAGCTGAAACTTGTATCTGTAAGTCTATGGGACTAGGAGACCCTAATGTGCCGCAAAACTTTAGGTTGTGGGCACGAGTCTCTCGAAAAAAAGGGCGAAAAACTTGTTTCCCAACCCGCTTGAAATCTATATCGCTAAGTCTTTATTAAGGACTTCACAGTTTTTGTTTTACCATAAAGGACAAAACAGAAGTTGAAAAACAAAATTGGTTCACCCTAACATGGAGCTCAAAAAGGACCAAGGAAGATTTTTGGGTGAACGGCATGTAACGTATATCCTTAATCTACTGAGCCTGGAGGATTTAGGAATGGGCTTCTCAAAAAATTATACAAGAATGAAATGGGTATGGGGCTAGGGGTCATTATTAATAGTAAGAGGTTCCTGGTGTCCAATAAAAAGCTTAATGTTTTATATACTGAGTATGTTTGTATTTGGGTTTCCAAACTGATTAGCAAATAGGTTGCTAAATGATTTTTATGAGAGGTGGCACCCCAATGCCTCCGTCTTTTGGATATACACTTTTTCTTTTTTCTTCAGAACTACGACTTAACATTTAACGTCTCCTGGCTCTACCACAAGATTTAAGCTCCTTATTAATACCAAAAACTTTCTATTAACCATTCATCGTAAAAAAGAAGATTTAGATTATTAAGCATTCTATTACAAAATAAAAGACTACACTTGTACATATTGAGGTCAATTCACGGAAAAGTTAGGTGGGGGCGAAAAGGGTTTATTAATATCTAGGTGGGGGGGGGGGGCAAGTTTATCCTTCTTTTCAGTTTTATCAATGAAAATACCTAAGACTAGCATTTTTTTTAAACATGAAAATACCCCAAAAAAGGGATTTATCACAGCTTAGGAAACAACAAGTCTGGGGGGGGATGGCACAGGTACTCTACCCCTCCTCCTTCAAATCGATGTCACTGTTTGTCGGATTGTAATAAATTTCATCGGACAACTCCATATTTTGACAGTAAATGTTAGGTTTCCATTTTAAGAATATATTTATCTCTTTTTTTTCTTTTTTTTTCATCCAACTATAGATTAACCCGTTCTACTGAAAAACACGAAGAGTTCGAAGTATGGATCATTCGGTCATTCTTATGATAAAGATATCTGGGTTTCGAGGCTATTGTTGATTTTTATTTTATCTTTTTTTTTTTTTACTAAGATCTTGAACTAGATGCATTTTAATTAAGCTCCTTATAAACTAGAATCATTCTTTATTTCAGATTGGAGTTCCTCGCACAGCTTACAAAGGGATAGTCACCTTCTATTATAATGGAGTCAGGGCATATCTTGCTCCTTCTTACAATTGGTTAGGATATGATCCTTCGTGGTAATAAAATCCAATCTATGTGATATTAGTATAAATTATTGGACTGTTTAAGGGGCAAGTTTTGTTGTAAAGTAACTAAGAAATCGGATTTAAGTCATAGTGAAACTGGTTATTGCACCAGTTGCACCGGTTATCTTACACCGGTTCGTTACACCGGTTATCTTACTCATCACTAGTTGTCAAACGAAAAGCAACACCACTATTTGCCTTTTCAAACTTTAGATATGATAACTCCACAAACCCGAATTTGTTTCTTTTCAAAGGGCTGAGAATTAAAAAGCTGTTTTCTTTGAGTTGTCACGAAGTTTATTTCTTTTTGTTTTTTAACCTGGGTGATTTGTTTAAATCCCATTCGCTTAATTTTTATAGCAAATCTAATGAATTCCAATGACGCACTGCTTGGAAGCTCACTGGGATAGTAAAAACAGATTCATAAGTGAAAGTTCGCAAGAACTTGCAGTGACTATTTGCTGCCCATTGGCCAAAGAAATAACACAGCCTAGCAAGAAACCGTGGAAAATCAAAGTGATGACCGAGCGATTTTCTGAACTGTTTTTAGAAATATGTTTTTCTTTTATTTTTAATCAGTTTATGCTAGAGAAATGAGACTTACTGTAATAGTTACGGACTACAGAAACTATAGTTCGTCCGAAATTCAAATCTTTACACTAAATTTTATGACTTATATCCTGGAAATTATTAAAAATGGAAATGTATTTTTTACTAAAAAACCAAAAAAAAAACGAAGGTATAAACATTCCTGAACAACTTTTTATTCTAAAATTGTCAGTTTTTTTTGGAAAACTTGATTTATTATTTCTCCAAAAGGACTTGTATAAAAAAGTGAAACCAATATTTTCCCCGTTTTTTATTCAGAAATTATCCGAAGAAAATGTAGCTCGATTATGGGAAGAATAGTGTTGGATAAAAGTTACGATGATTACAATCAAGATTCGCAATTTAATATAATCGCCAGGTTGATAAGCCCATTTTTGACAGTTAAGATACAATTTGTTTTAATTCATAACGTTAATATGTCAAAGGATGTATATTCTATATTTTCTAAATTATTTCACATTATGAGGTTTGAGTAAGTTAATCCGATTCAGCATGGAAAATGAAGCTTTGACTCATGTCACGTCCTCACCTTTAACTTACCGAATTGGTATATTTTGGTACATTGATGTAATTTTTATATTTTGCGCTACATTTGCTCTCTTGAAAAATTCTAACAGGTGGAGGCGTGATTGCATGAATGATGAACTAGTGAAAAGAATTACGGAACTCAGTTGTGAATTCTAACTGATGATTATAACGCTGTGTATCTTAATTCCAGTAAAGTATATCTAGTCTTTTTATTGCAATATATTTTTAAACTATTAAAATTTTAAAGCATAGTATTCGAGATATGTTTTTTCGAGGGGTTTTGGCTATGATATATTAAAAAAAATTGAAATTTTCTATTTTGTTATGTATGATGCTGTTATTATTTTTGTATTTGGATGAAGTAGCTGTGTCCTTTCGCTAAAAATAAACTCCTTTGCTACATTCTTTTTGTTGCTGTTGTTGCGCTAGTCTGCTTTAAGGCAAACAAATATCTCCTTTTTGTTTCTTTGAGCTTACTTTATCTGTTTGATTATGTTGAATCTAAATAAAAAAAGAAAAAAGGGTCTGGTTTTTGTTAGTTACGATGAGAAAAAAAAACAGAATTTCCGTGAAAAATATGTCTATTTTAGATATGATGAAATAAAAATACTAAATATAGATACCAAATAAATATCGTTCCAATAAGCTTGCAAGTACAAACAAAATGATAATTGCTTTCCTGAAATAAAGCAGAATGAAGGAGACCTTATCACCTCTAGGTCACAGTTATGACAGGCCAAATGTTTAACCTGTTGTAAAGTTTTAGTTCATTTTTGTCAGTAATAAGAAAATGCCAGTATCAGGGGCCCTGATACAAAATCGAAGCCGCAATTCAACTTATCCACAAATTTTGGTTTCCTTATTTGTCCTCAGATTTGTGTCTGTCAGGGAAAAAGTGAAAGCAACCACCGACAATAAACTTTTGGAATGTGGCAAAATTTGAACCTTATAAAAAATTCACTGTAATTCAGTAAATTCTTATAAGAAATAAACATCGATTGCCAGAGGGGCAAACGGCTGTGGACTTATAAAAATCCCACCCCCTCTTTTTTCCAAGATGATTATTTGCGGGTCTTACCTACAAGAACTCAACTTACTGGTTTAAATATAGAAGATAAGGGGAATGAAAATGGGCTTCAGTTGGGTATCAAGTTGAGAAAGGCTAATAATACTTTTATATTATCAAGCTCAAAATTAAGAAATTACATTGGCGAATACTTCCACATCTGCGCCTTATTCTAGATGTGGAAGGTTTTTGGAGGATGGCTTAGAAGTTTTAGAGGTTGTATTTTCTAAGTAGAGACTGTCTCTGTGTGTGTGTCGTCTCTGTGTTTTTGTCGTCTCTATGTGTGTGTCGTCTGTGTGTGTGTGTGTGTATTTCCTAAGTAGAGACTTGAATGCTTATATAGGTGTGTCTCAGGGGTACTCGTATGGGGGGGGAGTATTATTTATAAAGGGTTGAGAGAATTTGGAATTATCAAAAAGACGTACTATTTTTGGAGTTAATGGATACCTTTTTTTTATTAGGGTAGTTTTAAGGAGAAAGGGGGGGGGGCTGATTCTTGAGAATTGGTGATTTCTTTTTTGAAGGAGGAAATACCTTGTTCTTTTTACAGGAAACTGTCTCATATACTCTGCCTTTCTCTAAAAAAAGAGAAAGGTCTCGAGAGAATTTCAATTGATAAAAAAAAAACGTAAGAAAATTACTGTTTTTTTTTGCAACAAAATTGTTATTTCTATAAAACAATAAAACAAAATGTGATTAAATTCATTATCCCTCTTTGATCTTGAACTATTTAGAGAATATTGAAACAAACGGATAAATTTATCAATGGGACAACGGCAATAACAATATTTAAAAATATTTAAGAAAAGACACCAAGGGTCTTCAGGGTTTGTTGTTCGCATCCTTGAGAATAAGATCAGAGCCAACAAAAAACTTTTTATCACGTTTGCAAGTACCAGTTCTTCAAAAGTCAAACTTTTTTTTAACTACCGTCAAATTTGCCGGCGACCAAGTCATTAGAACTATAAAAGGGATTGACATCTCTATCATCATGCTGGGACTATTTCTCTTTTATAAAAATTGACTGGAAATCGACGAGATTTCTGTTCTGTCTTTAATTATTTTACTGTTAAAGTTAAACTCATTATTATCTATCTTTCTCGAGCCACCAGAAATACAAAACCGGAGGATGAAGGGTTTGAAGTGATTGATCACAACTTCAACCGTTCGTTATAGAAGATAATATTGTAACTGGTTTTCAGTTTCTAGCTATGTCGGAATGCTTGAAAGAGGATGGGTTTAACTAAATTTAAGCTTGTGGATATTAATTCGGATATTCGTATCTGGTATTTTCAAGAAGTTTTCAGAACTTTAAGACTGTTGATCTCCTCGATCTCAACTAGTGAGGAAGGGGAAGAAATAGGGTTTTTTATTCTAGAACTCTTTTCATTTACGCCAAAGATACTACACCAGAATAAGAACGGATCTGCCATCTCCTCAGCCTCTATATTTCACGCTTCGCCCAAATACACTCCTCCAAATGAAGGGGCATTTAGGATTAAATCGCTTCTCCTGATTCATGTGAATATGAAAGGCCTTTCTCGAACATAAAAAAAAAAAAAAAATGGGGTCTGAAACGGTACTTTTCGTTCCTCATCTCCCCTCTCCCATTTACCGTTAACAGAAAGATCATCTGACCTCCTTCCCTAATCATGGGTATAGACTCTGCAGTATTTATAATAAATCAAAGAGTCCTCAAACGAATCAACTAAATAAGATGAAATATAAGCATAATTGTCTATCATAACAGTTTATTTTGTATTGACTGCCTATATGCTATGTTTGGGAATAATGTGCTCCGTCTGGAATTATTGGCTTTGAAGCCCGGAGGCATTTTAAATAGCTTTTGACTAGGTCTAGTCGACTCACAGTCTCAGAATTTTAGCCCGAAAGTATTTTGACCCTATCCAGACGAAAATTATAGTTGTGTGGCACAAAATTGCCGAAATTGAAACTCTTTTGTGGCTATTATCTACTTGTACACAGAGAAAGCTTGAGTTTACATCTTCCGTTTGAGTTCTTCCCTAATACTCTGCGACAATGGGTTCGATATGGTTACCCTTGGCGAAAAAAAACTAACAAACAAACACCCATTAGGTCGTCTTTCTCGGGATTTTTTTTTTTTTTTTTTTTTTTTAAGTTAAAGGAACACCGACGCTTAAGATTCAAACAAGCAGAAATAGTCCTATATGTGAGGGAGGCTGCATTTCCACCAATGCCGTTATGCTGAAATTTAGCATGCCATATTCAAGATGTGATGATCAATATCTATGATTTGACTCTTATAATTTCTGTTCTTGTTAGATTTTGATGTTGCTCTTCACTTTCATTTTTGAAACTTTTTTTTTTTTTTTTTTCTTCTTTTAGCTGAACACGCCCTGAACATTTCTTTTGTTACCCTGAGCGTAATGAAGGGGTTTCCCCCTTTAACTCTTCATGGCAAAGTTTAACTTTCGCATAAATATGTTTCAAAGACGATTTCAAAGGCTATCTCTAAAAAAAAGTTCATGCACTAATTTCTTAGTTTTAGGGGACTTTTCAGAAAAATATTTTCTGGGAAAAGTGCCCCCGAATCCTTCCACCCTCTCTGCAGGTGAGTATGCGACTATAATCTTTGAGTTTCTTTCTTAAAATATTCCTGTAATAAGATGACAACGCTGTCATCCCTCAGCATTTATGTTCCACACCTAATCCAAACATATTTCTTGAAACGAACTGAAATGTGTTGGCATAGTCTACCCTTTCTTCATATTGATCTGAAGGACCTGTCACGAAAGTCAGACAATTTTGACCGAGAAACGCCATTTCCGAGGCCTCAGCTACTTTATCTCTCCCTCAAAATGCGCACTGACCCCTCTGCTTATAATTTTGTGCAACCATACAATGTCGCATAACCTTTGGCATCTTATATTTAATGTAGAGAGCGTTCGGACTTTGAACTACGGTACTTGACTATATTTGAATGAACTATAGTCAAACCAACTGTTGTTCTGACAAGGTCCGTTTGTTGAAAGCTGGCTTTTTTGTCAGTAATACAATCGTTGACTGTCAGGCAAAGATTTTGGGTAACTGAAATAGACTACTTTTAAAAGTACCCTAAAAGCACCTTTGTGATATATTCTAAAATCCATATGCAGAATTTCCGGCATCCTTGTGCGGTTACATGCTGACTTACCTCAGTGACAGAAGTGCCGAAAAGTCAACTAGGCTTCTGGACAAAGAGAGTAGAATATCTGTGAGTGCGGTAGTTCAACGCTTGAAGTTGTACTTCAACTACACTCAACTAAAGTCCAAGGTCCGAATGCAACGTGTCTTAGTCAATTCCTATTCTAAAAGAATTACATGATGCTAATATCTAAAGCACTATTTTATTTCTCCTGAGAACCTTTACACACAATTAGTTTGTTTTCGATAATTAAAGTTAATATACGTGTTTCTATGCCTGAAAAAAAAACGGGAATCTTCATACATTGTAAAGATATTAAACATGATCAATAGCTTTTGTTTAAAGTGACGAATTTATACTTAATTTGCTATTTATGCCCTGTTTTATATTATCCTATTGTAAGGGAATCGAGATGAAAATTTCATGATTTTTTTTTGGGGGGGGGACTTGGAATTTTGCTTTGGGGGAAGTAGGCAAACTTTTTTCTAAGGTTCCCACAATAGAGTATACGCTACTTTTTTTTCTTTTTTTTTATCCAACTGTCACCCGACAGGCTCTTTGGCTTACTTTAAAAATTTTATCATATTGCTGTCTGTAGTAATTGTGCTTTCTATATCTACTGCACGTATGTTTAGGGTTGAGTATGACACAGTTCAGCAGTATGGTTCCAGAAAGTAGGAAGATCTTTAATTAACTTTATGACAGTTCTATATCAATTGGTCAACTCTACAATTTCTCTGAAATTTTAAACCCGAAAGTTTAAATTCCACCCCACGACCTGTTCCTGAGATACCGGTGAAAATGTATTTTGACAATTTGGATCCACATAGTCTTTTTTTATTTACCTCTACCCTTTCCCTCAGTTATAGTTCAGCGTTCACTGGCGCTGTCCCTCCCCTTAACTCCCCTTCAACGTTTTAGCTTGATACATATTAGCCGTACCCAGGATATTGCAGATACGTTATTTTGATAACCTCAGAACACATTGTGTCGTTTCATTTACCTAGGGGGCTTTTTACTCAGGCAGCGCTGGGGCAATGCCCTTGATATCCAAACAGTTTTCTTTTAACAATAGCTCTGTAGATAGCATACTTCAGTTTTGAACTCGAACTGGACGTATTTAAAGACCTTATTATTAATAATCTTACAGCTAATGTAGGCGATAATTTAGCAATGTTTGATGGTAACTTTCTTTCATTTTTGTAGCTCTTTTAAATGAAATTCATCTGTAAAGTTTCGATTTTTTTGTTTTAGCTTTAAAAGCCTCTGAATTATGTTTGATTATTCCTTTTTGTTATACTAATCTCCGTTGTCCAAAAGAAACATTCACTTCCTGCAAAGAAAAAGTATCGTTTGAAATGCTAGATATTCCCGTGTCTATTCCTAAACATGGAAGTTGAAGTTATTTTCCATGCAACTTATAAATTCGAATTGCAATTACTCAAAATTTTTCCTTTCAGAGATTATATTTTATTTCCAGACGACCAACTTTATGCAACCTATTATGATGTGGAAACAGCCGGGCCTCCTTTTTTTTATATCCCTGAAACGGGATATAATTTTATATCCCTGAAATTGTCGAGAAAACAAAACTTAACGTAGAACTAAAAAAAAATTTCGTATATTTAATGGCTGTCATCAGCAGATATAAAAAAAAACAAAAAAAAAAAAAAAAAAAAAAAAAAAAAAAACAGAATCATTTCAGCCACTGAACACTGAATAAGGTGTCAGTACTTATTCACAGGGGCTCCAATTCAAACGTATTTACAATTCACGAGAACTAATTTTCCTTTTCGTTTTAAATTATCGATCCAGTTTGACCGCAATTAGTAACGTTCATAGGTAATTGAATGTATACATTCCTACAAATTCGAAGTATCTCCTTAATTTTCAGACTATGTTGGATTTCTAATAAGAGTGTTCGGCTCAACTGCAGTAGCTAACATACTTTATGTTAAAGATTCCCTAAACGTCGGGTACTTTTCATTTTACTTAAATAAACCAATTAGTTCTTTAAAATAGACAATTTTCTTTGTTGACTCATATTGTTGAAAAAAAAATATAATTATGTAAAGTCAGAAATTCAAACTAATGTCGCAAGTCAATTCCAACATCCTTCTTGCACAGTAGGCTTGTACTCTATTTCCTCAGGATTTAAGTCGAGGCTTTCTGGAAGAAAAATTAGTTCAAAATTAGTTGTTTTTTTAATCTCTTTTGCATTTATTAATGTGGACTTAGTGATTGTCGAAACTCACAGAGGGCATTTGAATTATTGTAAAAATAAGAAGTGTTTGGTCAAATGACCTTTTGCCTACTTTATTGAATTACATTGGTTGTTGGACCAAATCTTTCCCTTAAAGTAGATTTTATTTCGTGAAAATAATTTCCAACAGACAATTTCTTGGGTGAGGAAGGGGGTGGAACACGAAAAGGTATTTCGTGAAAAGTGTTAAAATGATTTGGATGTTGGAAATTTCTGCACCTTAGATGCATCTTTCCGTTCTGTGTGTGTTTTCCTTCTGTCTTCTGATTTTGGTTTTCAGTTACTCCCTCCTTGCTAATATCATTGATTTTAATCTTAAATGACTCAAATCAAGTATTTCTGGAAAGAGCCATTTCAAATTAGTTGTTATTGTTTTAGACTTGGAATAAATACAATTTTCATTAGAGCCTTAGAATATTTTCGGCATTTCAATGTAAAACAACACGATTCACACAGGGGCGGGGCGTCTCCCCCCCCCCCTCCCTGCTTCCCCAGAAAAATCTCACTATTATTTTAAGATCACGATACGTTGTGTCCATTTCGCTCTTTACTTTGGCAGCGCCAATGCTGTTTAGCCTACTAACAAAGCAAACAGAATGAAAAGAATGCATACAGATGTGACGTCATTCATATAATTTTTTTTCCAAAATTAAAGTTAATCTTCCAAAAGATAATCAAACAGCATTTTCCAAAGATAATCAAAATCTTGATTATCATTTCAAACCAAAAACTGTTAGTGTGCCAATTTTCAGAAAAAATTGTCGATCAGTTTTTTGAGGAACAATATATACATATATTCACAAATATTGATGCTCGTTGTCGCATGTCTTGTAACCGCAGATTTTGTATTGCATCCTTTTCGTTTGCGATTCAATGTGATTCTCGCTGTTTCTTGTCTTCTAGCTACAGATTTCTTCGTGCATCATTTTCATTGTGATTCTTTGTGTGTTTCATTGTGTGTTTTCATTTGTGGTTCGTTGTGATGCCTGTTGTCGCATGTCTTCTAATGGTGGATTTGGTCTGCTTCATTTTCTCCTAAGTTATCCTAATCTATGCAAATTTTTTTTTAATCGTCCTTATTTTTCTTTTAGTGCTCTTTCCTAAACAAACTCGACGCATAAATTAAAAACTGATTACAAAAATGGCAATTTTTCATACTATTTCTTTCTGTTTTAGTTGCTTGACACTATAAGTTCAATTAAGAAAGATTCACTGAAAAAAAATTTGCGAAGTTGTCTTTCTCCTAAGTTATCCTGATTTATTTTTATTGGCAATTTCGCGTGATCTCATGCACTATTTTATGAGTTGAAAGGGTGGGAAATGTAAATATTGTACCATTATAGTTTCCATTGTCAAAACCCACAACTCCTCGTCTTTTATATTCCCCTTCTCCTCTGCTTAGTAAGTGAAAACTAAAAACGTGTTTTAAAAACTACATAATGAGAAAAATCCATTTAAATATGACACGAAAACGATTTTTCGAAATTTTTGAAAAAGAGCTTAGAACGTTGATGTGTGTCTTTTTATTCGTTTTATTTCTCCAACAATAGCAGGACACCGAAACATCATAGAAAGCTGTCTAATAGTTCATTTGAAAGCTAAAACCTACTCTACATGCTTAGCATAAATTGTCTTGACAACGCCATCGTTTTGTCGAATTTGGCTCCAAAAATAGCACTTTTTGTTTTATTTCCAGAGAGGATAGGCTTGGAAGCATAAACTGGGTACCATAAAAGCACTCATGGCCACAAATCGTTAACCAGTTGACTAAGATCTTCCTTTGGAATGCTTCACTTCCCAGTGCTCTTAATAAGCGAAGATTACACAACGAGTTTTGACCACAAACTGCCTAGTTAAAAAATATTTTCACTTGAATTTGAAGCTTATTCGGGGATACGACGAACACTTTTCATTTTCGTTTTGATAGTATAAGTAATGTACGAAAATATAGTTTGGGAGTTCGATAAAGAGCTTAAAACTATAATATTTTGTTTTAAGAGCTTACCGGGTGTTTGGTGGCATCCAAGGGGAGCACAAAGGCCTCTTATTAACTCATGTTTTTATCTGAAACGTATTTGCAATTTAATGTTGGTTTACTAGTCTCAAGTTTCACTTCCTCCTTACCAAATCACTCTTCTGTGAGCGACGGTGGCGCAGCCCCTAATTGTAGCAAAAAGGAGAGGCATTTCAGTCTGGTTTCTAAACAAACGCATTGAGAATAATCTAAGGAGTCTCATGATACGTATTTCTTCATCCGTTACGCAATGACCAGCTTTTGGTATTTTTTCACAATCTTGGCTCCATGTGGCACCATTCGGCAGAAGTACAAAAATTAAGCAGCTATTTCCTGCGTGTATTAGTCTATACCGAAGTATACGAAGTATAAGTCTACCTTTTGCAAACCTTCGTGTTAAGTCTTTTTGTTAAGTCTTTCTCTTTCCCTGTATGTCTTTTGTTTCTCTCTTCCCTTTATTTCTTTCTTTCTAAACGTATAAAAGTTGAGATATGGAAGATAAGGCTGATTTCTCAAAATCGTCTAGAATTGTTTTAGCCAATTGGAGGAATTGAAGAGGTTCCTAGGCAGCCTCCAACAAAATGCCAGTATCATGATAAACCGTGTGGAATTTGACTAGTGAAGATCCTTTAGAAGTGTAATCAGTGTATTGACGAACGCGTTTTCTCACAAAAGCTAGAATTCCACTAAAACAATAAAATCCAAACAAGCCACAGAAGTAGTGTTATGGGGAGTCTTGCGAGCCGGAGCATGGGTAACTTCAAAGTTTATATAGGCATGGGTACTATCGAAAGCTCTAGTCTTAGAATATTTTCTGATTTTGTGTCATGGCTTGCTGATCATATGCCAAAATATCAGAAATAAAAAATGTATTTTACTTCAACTAGTTTTCTCGTTTGGTTGTCGCTCAGCCGTTGAAAAATGAGACTATTCATGCACTGCTAACAGTGGATACTAAGAAACTGAAAGGATTTACCTTGAAAAACAGGAAGCACCGTGATCAAGTGTCATACGACTGGCGGATGGAAACAGTTCAACTGCATAGCAATAAAACTGGTGTGTGAAACAGCAATTGAGTCCATGCTCTGTCATGGACTTACTAGAGTATATGTGGAAGTACTTCTATACTGTGTATCTTAGCGTTCAGAAAGCCCACTACACTAGTGAGTGTGGCCATATGGCTCCAATGTTTTATTATTATTTATTATATTTTTTTCTCAGAGGCACTTCATATGGAAGGGGTCGTCGTAGAGACTTCAAAGGGGCTCATTCGATAGGAAATCGAGAGGTCTAGTGCCCTTTTTAAGGGTCAAAAGTGATTGGAAGGCAACTAACACCCCTTCCATACCCACCAGTTCCTTGAACACATCCAATCAAAATTTTTAGATAGCCATTTTGTTCAGTGTAGTTGAGTTTAAGATAGAAGTTATGTTTTTGAGGAGGACACTCCCCCGTAGCCCTAAGCGTACGGGTTGCAATTTATCCCCTGGGGGCATGTAAAACTTTTATAGGAAGCGTTGTCGTAAAAACTTCAAAAAGGACTCAAAAAGGAGGCACTTCATATGGAAGGGGTTGTCGTAGAAACTTCAAAGGGGCTCTTTCGATTGGAAATCGAGAGTTCTAGTGCTCTTTTTAAGGATCAAAAGTGATTGGAAGGCAACTAACACCCCTTCCACGCCCACCAGTTCCCCAAACACATCCAATCAAAATTTTGAGATAGCCATTGTGGTCAGCGTAGTTGATTTCCAGATAGAAATTATTTTTTTGAGGAGGACACTCCCCCACAGCCCTCAGGGCAAGGGTCGTAAGTTATACCCTGGGGGCATATAAGGTTTTTATAGAAAGCTTTGTCACAGAAACTTCAAAAAGGACTCATTCGATTGGAAATTGAAAGGGCTAGTGCCCTTTTTTATAGTCGAAAGTGATTGGAGGGCAACTTACCCCCCTCTCACGCCCACCTTTTCCCCAAATACATCCAATCGAAACTTTTAGATAGCCATTTTATTAAACGTATCTGAAAGTTCTGTAATCTAAGTCTTAGATGGTGTCAACCCCCCACAGCACTCAGAGAATGTTTCCAAATTCAGGTCTATAAGCATGTACTGCTTGTTTAGACTTTGTATTTATAGAAACCTAAAAAGGAGCTTGCTCAATTGGATATTGAAATGGCTAGTGCCCTTGTTAATATTTGAAAGTGATTGGAAGGCAACTAACATCCCTTCCACGCCCACCATATCCCCAAACACATCCAATCGAAATTTTAATATAGCCATTTCGTTCAACTTAGTTGAAAATTCTGGAAATTATATGTTTGAGCAGGACACACACCCCAGAGTCTTGAGGGCAAGGGTTATAAGTTATACTCTAAGGGCATATATGGTTCTTGTGAAAGGATTGCTTGTATAAACTTCAGAGAGGGCTCATTTGAGTGGAAATTGAAAGTTCTAGTTCACTTTTTCAGTGTCAAAAGATATCGGAGGGTAACTAGCTCCCCCCCCCCCCAAACCATTTTCTCCCAAATGCATCCGATAAAAATTTTGAGATAACTATTTTGTTAAAAATAGTTCAAAGATCATATATCAAAAACTCTGGTGTCGACACAACCCCCAAGGGCCTGGGGGAAGGCGTTGTAGGTTATGCCCTGGGGGCATATATGGGTCTTATGGAAGGGATGCTTGTATTAGCTTCAAAGAGGGCTCATTTGATTGGAAATTGAAAGTTCTAGTTAACTTTTTAAGAGTCAAAAGAGATTGGAGGGCACCTAGCCTCCCCCACGTCCCTTTTTCCTCAAACCCATCCGATAAGAACTTTGAGATAACCTTTTTTTCAAATAGTTCAAAGACCATATAACGAAAACTCCGGGG
Organism: Artemia sp. Qi Xiang Cuo; assembly: GCF_049724085.1. Classification (NCBI taxonomy): domain Eukaryota; kingdom Metazoa; phylum Arthropoda; class Branchiopoda; order Anostraca; family Artemiidae; genus Artemia; species Artemia sp. Qi Xiang Cuo. Next base: position 48,836,553 of record NC_142798.1, on the reverse strand, counting down.
TCGACACAGCCCCCTCCCCCAGGGCCCGAGAGCAGGCGTCGTATGTTGCACCCTGGGGGAATATGGTTCTTATTGATGTGATGCTCATAAAAACTTCAGAGAGGGTTCATTTGATTTGAAATTGAAAGTTCTAAGTTCAGTTATTTAGAGTCAAAAGAGATTGGAGGGCTATTAGCCCCCACGCCCTCTTTCTCCCAAATGCATCCAATAAAAATTTTGAGATAGCCATTAAGTTAAAAATTTCTCAAAGGTCAGATAATAAAAACTCAGGTGTCATCACAACCCCCCAGGGCCCGGGGGCAGACGTTGTAAGTTATGCCCTGGGGCATACATGGCTCTTATGAAAGGGATGCTCGTATAAACTTAAGAGAGCGCTCATTTGATTGGAAATTGAAAGTTCGAGCTCACTTTTAATAGTCAAAAGAGATCCGAGGGCAGCTAGCCCTCCCCCACGCCTACTTTTTCCAAACCCATCTGATGAAAATTTTGAGATAGAAATTTTTTTAAAAATAGTTTAAAGGTCGGCTAAGAAAACCCCCCAGGGCCCAGGAGAAGGCGTTCTAAGTTATACCCTAATGGCATGTATGGTTCTTGTGAAAGGGACGCTCGTATAAACTTCATTAAGAGGGCTCCTTTATAGAGGGATCAATTATTGGAAATTGAAAATTCTAGTTCACTTTTTGAGAGTCAAGAGAGTTAAGGGCAACTGGCCCCCCCCCCCCCCCTCACGCCCTTTTGTCCCCAAACCCATCCGCTACAAATTTTGAGATAGACAGATTTTTGGAAATTGTACAAAAATTAGATAACAAAAACTACCCCCAGTGTCCGGGGGATAGGCGTTGTAAGTGTTGTTTTGGGGGCGTATATGGTTCTTATGAAAGGGATTCTCGTATAAACTTCAGAGAGGGCTCATTGGATTGGAATTGAAAGTTCTAATTCAATTTTCAAGAGTCGAAAGATATCCGAGGGCAACTAGCCCCCTCCACCACACACACACCCTTATTTCCCCAAACCCATCCGATTGTGTTTTTATAATAGCCATTTGATTAAAAATAGTTCAAAGGTCAGATAAGAAAAGTTTCTGTGTCGACGCAACCCCCCAGGGCCCGTAGGCAGGCATTATGAGTAATGCTCTAGGGGCGTATATAGTTCTTGTGGAAGGGATGCTCGTATAAACTTTGGAGAGGGCTCATTTGATTGGAAATTGAAAGTTCTTGTTCACTTTTTAAGAGTCAAAAGAGATCGGAGGGCAACTAGCCCCCCCCCCCTCCACGCCGTAAATGCATCAATTAAAATTTTTGAGATAAACATTTTGTTAAAAATAGTTCAAAGTTCAGATAACAAAACCTCCGGTGTCGACACAGCCCCCAGGGGCCAGGGGTAGGTGTTTTAAGTTATTCTCTGGGGGCATATGTGGTTATGGAAGGGATGTTCGTATAAACTTCATAGAGGGCTCATTGAAAGTTGTAATTCACTTTTTAAGTGTCAAAAGTGATTGGAGGGCAGCTAGCCTCCCCCAACACTCCATTTATTTATTTTTCCCAGAGGCACTTCATATAGAAGGGGTCGTCGTATAAACTTCAAAGGGGCCTCATTCGATTGAAAATTGAGAGTTCTGGTGTCCTTTTTAAGGGTCAAAAGTGATCGGAGGGCAACTCGCCCCCCCCCCCTCATCCCTTTTTCCCCAAATACATCTGGTAACAATTTGAGGTAGCCATTTTGTTAAAAATAATTCAAAGATCATATAACAAAAACTCCTTTACGTTTGGCCATTTCGTTAAAAATAGTTCAAAGGTCAGATAAGAAAAACTCCTGTGTCGACACCCCCCCCCCAGGGCCCGGGGCAGGCGTTGTAAGTATTGCTCTGGGACATATATGGTTCTTACGGAAGGTATGCTCGTCTAAGCTTCGGAGAGCGTTCGTATGATTGGAAATTGAAAGTTCTCGTTCACTTTTTAAGAGTCAAAAGAGATCGGAAGGGAACTAGCCCCCCTCTCCCCGCCCTATTTTCCTCAAACCCATCGAGCCATTTTCTTAAAAATAGTTCTAAGGTCAGATAACTAAAACTCCGGTGTCGACACCCCCCCCCCTCCCGGGCCCGGGTGGCAGGCATTGTAAGCTGTGCCCTGGGACCGTTTGTGGTACTTATGAAAGGGATACTTAAAGAAATTAAAAGTTGCAGTTCATTTTCTTAGAGTGAAAAAATATCGGAGGGCAACTAGCCCCCCCCCCCCGCCTTCCACGCCTTTGGGTTTATCGGATGGATAAACCCATCCGATAAAAATTTGAGGTGAAATTTTATTGAAAATACTTCGGCCGTCAGATATTAAAACTCCGGGGTCCACACATCCCCTCAGTTCCCAGGGACAGGCGTTGTAACTTATACCCTGGGGATACATATGGTTCTTATAGAAGGGATGCTCGTATAAACTTCAGAAAGGGCTCATTTGTTTGAAAAAAGAAAGTTCTAGTTCACTTTTAAAGAGTCAAAACAGACCGAAGTTTAATTAGCCCCCCCCCCGCCATGCCCTTTTTCGCCAAACCCATCTGATAAAAATTTTGATATAGCCATTTTGTTAAAAATAGTTCAAACATCAGATAATAAAAGCTCCGAGGTTGACACAAACCCATTTTTGCACTTTGATATTGTTACTTTGATACCAGTTTTGATACTTTGATGAAAATTTGATTTTTTTTTTAAGTTTTATTTTGAAATAGGGGGTTTTTAAAAGCTTTTTGCAATCAAAAACGAAAAAAATTAATTAAAAAAAAACTTCCGGAAAAGTAAGTTTTCCAAAGAAAAATAAAGGTCATTGTAAACTTAAGCTCAGCAGATACAAATACCTGTTAAAATTCAAACTCAAAACGACCAGAGATTACTATTAAAGAATAAATGAAACCCAAAACGAACAGAAATTGAATAAATAATCACAGCAAAAATATACAACAATTAATAATATAAATGAATTGATAGATTTTAAACCAAGTAATTATTTGACTGCAGATGAAAATCCATCTTACAAAGAAAAAAAAAATTTTCATATTGAATTATTAATAAAACTTAAGACGAACAGAATTGGGACAAATAAACTAGGCAAATAATCATACAATAGATTTAAATGTAAATTAATAAATAAATCTTATATCGAATGAAACTTAAATTGAATGTGCAAATGAAGCTTGAAACGAAGAAAAATCACCACAAACAAGAATTTGGGTATCACCTCCTTCTCTCACTGTAAAAGTCTAAAACCTGCAGCGTCATTGGCGCTTTACTGAAAACTATATGCGTCTTGAACAGTCTTGGAAAGTATAAACAACATCAAACTGAATATTTGATGTATAATGATATTAATTGTTGAAAGATCCATCAGTTCAAGAACTTATTTCACTATAATTTGATTTTTATTTTCAATGCTCTAATAACTGGAAAAGAAAATATTTGTAATATAATTCTTTTTCAGTTAAGGACCAATGACGCAGTAGGCTTTTGGTTTTTATTTACAGTTAGGAAAGGAGGCAGTATCCAAACACTTGTTTGTAGTGAAATTATATTCGTCTTGAACAACTTGAAAAGAGCTAATAAATTAAACTGAATATTTGATGTATAATTATATTAATTGCTGAAAGCTCATCAGTTTAAAATGTTACTATAATTTTAAAGTTTATTTTCAATATTAAGTACAAAAGAGAATATTTGTCATAAAATTGGTTTTCAGTAAAGCGCCAATGACGCAGTAGGTTTTAGACTTTTACAGTGAGAGAAGGAGGTTTTAAGCTTGATTTTTATATTCAATCTAGGCATTACTCGCTTTAAGATCTATTTATTCATTTATAGTATTACTTGTTGTATGTTTTTTTCTATGATTGTTTGAAGCTTGATTTTCATATTCAATCTAAGCATCACTCGCCTTAATATATATTTATTCATTTATATTATTAATTGTTGTATGTTTTTTGCTGTGATTGTTTATTTAATCTCTTTTTTTTTTGGGTTTCATTTATTCTTTAATAGTAATTTCTGGTCGTTTTGAGTTTGAATTTTAACAGGTATTTGTATCTGCTGAGCTTAAGTTTAAAATGGCCTTCACTTTTCTTTTTTTGTTAATTATTGTTATTATTGATGCTCTTTTGGCTCCAGTTCAAGTTTACCTTGTCTAGCGGGCTGACCTTTGGTGTTCGAATTGAAAAATATGGTAGGGACTACTACTACTACTGACAACTCACCGCAGCACCAAGCCGCCTGAGGCCAACACAGCGACGCACGCTTCTTCTCCATCCCAATCTGTTCAAAGCCTTCCTTTTTACACCCTCTCAGGAAATTCCAATTTCCTTTAAATATTTCTTTATGACGTCCTCCCACGCCAGATGAGGACGACCTGCTTTCTGTTTAGCCATAGACGGTTGGCCAAAAAGGACAATCTTCGGTAGTATGTCATCCTTCATCCGCACAACGTGCCCTAGCCATCTCAACCTTTCTTTTATTATAGCCCTAGAAAGCGGGGTCGAACCACACTTTTCGTACAGCCTACTGTTTGAAATACGGTCAGTCAGTCGGGTACCCTGAACAATCCGTAGGCAATTTCTCTGGAAAACATCTAGCAAATCTTCATCCGCTTTTCGGAGTGCCAATGCGTCAGAGCCATATTTGACCACTGTCATCTCTGCAGCTTCTAATATTCTAATCTTGGTTTGCAGACTTATCTTCCTATTCTTATAAACTTTTTTTAATTGTGAAAAAAAAACACCAAGAAAGCTCAATCCTTAGCTTTCTTTCTTCCAGTATTTCAATCGTTATCCATGGCTTACGGGGTTCCTGTTTCTTCACTTTCATTGCCTTAGTAGGACACGCACTATCATAAATGGGCAGAATAACAGACATTAGATTATCAAGTGTTCTCGTTGGGGATTCTTCTTCAGAAAACACAGGGGTTCAATCGATAACACTAACCTCCTCCACAAACTTTTGAAGATTCCCTTTTTTCATAAACCTTGTCTTGAGCCTTGGCTATTCTACTTTTAACATCTTCACTGCTCCCACCGTCTTTACTAATAATACTACCAAGATAAGTAAAGCTGTTCACCTGATCAATCTTTTCGTTACCCAACGTCACTTTTTCATCTTTACTTATTCCTAGCCTTAGTGACTTGGTCTTCTTAACACTAGTTTTCAAACCTATTCTAGCACCCTGAACTCTCAAATCCTCTAAAAGTTCATTCATTTTGCTCACACTTTCATCTAGGATGCTTAAATCATTCGCAGAATCTAAGTTCAGGAGAGTTTTTCCTCCCCATTAGATTCCGTGGTCTCCCATTGCCTTTCCTGTGCTCCTTAAGACAAAATACATCAAAATGATCCATATAAGGGGGGATAGGACACAACCCTCCTTAATTCCTGATTTAATACAAAACCAGCTGCTAACCTAATTTCCCACCTTAACCGCAGCAGTGTCATTCTCGTACATAGCACTACCACTTTAATGTATTTGTCTAGTAGGATAAGACCTTGCTAAAGCTCTTCTGTCAACAGAATCGAACGCTTCCTCATAATCCATAAAACTGAGGACCAAAGGTGTTTGACAACTCAAGCACTTCTCAATTATTAACCTAGAAGGGAAAATTTGGTCAACACATCCTCTATCTTTCCTAAAACTGCACTGTCCTTCTCTTAAAACTTTGTCTACAGCATCTCTAAGTCTAAACAGTATCATGCTACTAAGTAATTTGCTACCTATAGAGACTAGACTAGTGCCTCGATAATTACCACATTCAGTCTTATCACCTTTCTTATACAGTGGTTTAATTAAGGTTTTCTTAAAATCATTAGGCACTTCCCCTTTTTCAAAAATCATATTTATAATCTTCAGTAACTTATTTCTAACCTCAGAGCCCCCATCTTTATGAAGCTCATTTTCCACACTATCAGCAGCTGGAGCCTTATTATTTTTTAATCCTTTTGGTACTTTCGCTAATTCTTCGTAACTCAACAAATCTTCCTTCACATCCAAGGTATCACAAACTTTTTAATTTTCCTCTACATCTTTTCCTGCATCTCTATCTCGGTTTAGTAGATTCTCAAAATGTTCTGCCCATCTCTTTTTTACTCTTTCCTTATCGTAATTGTGGCCCTGCTCCTATCTTTAACTGGGACATGTCCGGATTGACTACTCCCTCTCAATTTATTAACATGTCAGTACAAAATTTAACATGTCCTCCTAGCTGCATCCTCCAGATCATCAGCAGTTTTATCGATGGCTTCCATTTCACACATCCTTAGTTCATATGTTAATGCTTTTTCCACTTCCTTTAAATTCCTTTTGTTTTCATATGATCTATCACTCAGATAATTCTTGTACAAGCCCCTTCTCCTCTCTATTAAACATAAAGCTTATTCACTAATATTCCTAGCTGCAGTCCTAAATTTCTTCCCTAAGACACAATCAGCAACTTCACAAATTATTTTTCTAAAATTATTCCAACCATCTTCCACATTGCAAATTTTAAACTCTTAAGTTTAGTATTCAACTGCTACTGGAAAGCTTCTCTCAAATTCTCATCCTGGAGTCTACCAACATCATAACTCCCCGGGAGGTAGTTACCCCTCTGAAATTTCAGCTTTAAATTAACCCTAGACACTGCTAGATGGTAATCTTTACTTTTAACATCAATAATAGCACTGACATATACCCTAGTATCTTGTCTTGATCCTGCCAGTCTTGGGTTTACTATAACATAATCAATAAGGTTAGCTGTCTTACCATCACGTGAATATCATGTTAACTTATTGGACATTTTATGACCAAACACCGTGTTGGTTATAACTAGATTGCTTTACCCACGAAATTGCAAAAATCTGTAGCCATTACTGTTTTCTTTTCCTACACCAAATTTACCTGGGCTAGGATACCATCTATCAGGGGCGGATCCAGGATTTTTTTTTTGGGGGGGGGGGGCGCAAAATAGGTTGATCCGATAAACTTCCGTTAGGATCAAGTTTAATTAACGCACACTTGCGTTAATTAACTAAATTAGCCTACTTTAGACGGCGCTAGGGGGACGCCCCCTCGCCCCCTGGATCCGCCACTGTCATCTATCCCTATTTCTACTGGCCTGGGTGTTAAAATCTCCTAGTAAAAACATCATATTTCTACCTGGGACCCTGTTTATTTGCTCCTGTAATTGTAAGTAAAATTCATCTGAGTCACTAGTATCTCCGTCACTTGGTTCTAATGGGGCATATACTACTATAAGTGATGCCCTGAACTTTTTAGTCATAAAATAAGCCATTAGTATTCTATTATTAATACCTTCCCAGCCTAAACAAGACTTAGCAGCTTCTTTATTCATCATGAGCCCTACTCCCTGTCTATGTACCCCATCCTTCCTACCTAAGTTAGCAAGTTCTATATCACCTAATTTCATGTTTCCTACCCCTGGGATATGAGTTACTAAAACTCCTAATAAATGCAGTTCGAATCGTCTGAATTCGTCAGTCAAAATGTCGATACGATAGTCATTTTTTAACGTCGTAACATTCTAAGTTCCAGTTTTCATGTTCTTTAAAACATTAAAATTATTTTGGCCTCAGAAAAAGCAATTATTCCGGATACCAGTGCAGGACGGGGATCACATATCTTCTCAAGTCTACACCGAACATTAATCAGAATCCCGTGCGAATGCTGTGTCGTTTACTAGGCTATGATTTCCTCGAGGAGCGCCACTCCTCGAGTGGGACTAGAGTTGCCCGCAAGGTCCTCAGTCTTGCAGGTACCCCGTAAGGGTCGAGGCAGTCCTTTTCAGAGGCCGTTGTCCATAGACCTGGTTCTTACGCCCTGCTGCAGTTGTTCTCCTATAGAGGATCCTCCCGCGATGGTGTTCTGCGTCAACATGCAATTTAACCCATTACTGGGAGAATGTTTGTAACTCATGGGACGTGTGGACACGCCGGTGGGCCTTGTTGAGTGTACATTTGAGGGGCCTTCTTCCTCCTCCACCTGTATTTATGGCAACGAGCGAGGGTGCCCCAATTTCTATTATGGGCCCCCAGAGACAAGGTCCCCCCTTGGATCGTGCCTCCTATAGAGGTACCCTACATATCTGTAGGGCGTTCCCCTATCGCCACCTGGGGACGCGCTGAGTGGCCTGGGGGAGGCCCCTTAAAGCTGGCAAATGGTAAATACATTTTCTTATAATTACAATTTAGCTGTCCCAAATAATAATCAAATATTAATGTTGCTATCTATTATATAGCAAAAAAAAATATAATAATAACTGGCGTTTCACGAAGAAAGACGAAAAGGCAAAAAGGAAACTAAAAGATCAAAAATAAAAACAATAAAATCCAAAACCAAGAAATAAAAACAACCAAAATGGTAGCGACGCTTCGAAGAAAAAAAATAAAAGTTCGTTTAGATTCTAAGAATCAAAGATTAAATTTTCCACCTGTTGTTGGTGTTAGATCTGAGGACTGGAGCCGCTACCTGGTAAGTAAAGCAGATTCACTGCCGAGGGTGCATCAACGCCCACGTCACGACAAAATGTGACACAAGGTTGTGTTTGATTGCTCAAAGAAATGTCTTCATAGAGTGGCATAGCAATAATTGTAAATTACTGCCGGGAGGTACAATATGGCACCATGTTGCTATTTCATTCCTAAAGTGCAAGGTTTAGGAATGTTTTTATAAAATTTTCTCCCGTCGTTTTATATTGTTTGTATCATAAAAATTTATTCTGAAGCATTTTGTGAATTCTGTCAACCCAATTTCATAAATCAGGCATGGTTAATAAAAAAAAAAAACCTAAAATCGAGCAAAAATTGGATACTCCGAAAGACAGAGGAGAATTTGTTAGATTTTTTCAGGAGGATTTGTCTACGGATATTGGGTACCCATCTCACTAACGTTCTTTGGATGATCACTAACGTTCTCACATTCTCTGGATGAGGGATGACAGACTGCCAAAGATTGTCCTTTTCGGGCAGCCATCTAGGGCCAAACGAAAAGCAGGTTTTCCCTGAATGGGGCAGGAGGAGGTCGTAAAGAAGGATTTAAGGAAAATTGGAACTTCTTGGGAGGGTGTAAAGAGTGAGGCTTTGAATAGACTGGAATAGAGGAGGAGCGTGTTAAGGCCTCAGGTGGCTTGGTCGTACAATTAGTTGTAAGTAACAGTAGCAGTAGTATTTTATTTAAACAAGCAGTATTTTATTTAAACGAACAGGCAAGCAGTTTACTTAAATTCTCGCAAGGACAAAGACTTAGACTAAAAATTAGCGTTTGAAAAAACTCAATTTAACAGTACTTCAGTAAGATTATCTGTTCAGTAACAGATTACCTTAAAGATTTAGTTAATTCTTTGGACTATTTTGCTATTCAGAGCTGAATAGACGTAATACTGGAATAACGAAATCTGTTTGCATTATATCAGCTTCCAAGGGATTTTTTGTTACAAGCAGTCTGTTGGATGACAAGCATAAAATAGATGAAAAAGAACGTAGCATATAGTCTACTCTTCTCTAAGGATCAGGGAAAAATGGCCTTGCTCCCCTCACATCAAGAAATCTGGAGTCGTGTTTCCCAACGCTCTGTCATACGAGCTAGCGGGGCTTGGTTTGTTGGTTTTAACCCTTTCATGTATTCATAAAAACAGATAAAAGTGCTTTCTATAATGTTTCTGCATATATCTAATGAAAATTTACGATTAGCCGGGAAGTTTTCGCGTTTTGTCTTGATCAATATTGTCAATTTCCAACAGAGACTCTGAAGTTTTTCTTTGACACAACAGGAATATGAAGATAATAACATGAAGATAAATCAGTTATTGACCTTACCTGCAAAGGCAATCATTAGATCAAGCTTTTCCTGTGGTATAGATTGGGTTCTGGACATGAGATGCACACAGTAGTTCACCACACCAAGCGTGCTTGTTGTACAATCATACTCCATTGCAGTTTCATCATCTAGCCAGATTACATTGTAATCAGCTGGTTTTTGAAATGCAAAGAATCGCTGGTCAAAGTTACCAGGTACTTCACCAGGTGTTAATGTTGCTAAAAAAAAAAAGAAAAAAAGGGAGCTTGTCTTTTGGGAATATATACACAGTTATTGTTCATTTAAAGAGATAATATATATATATATATATATATATATATATATATATATATATATATATATATATATATATATATATATATATATATATATATATATATATATATATATATATATATATATATATATATATATATATATATATATATATATATATATATATATATATATATATATATATATATATATATATATATATATATATATATATATATATATGCACTTTTAGGAATTCTGTAAGTTAGTATTTTAGAATTTCTTAAAGAAGTTTTCAAAACTTTATTGTTTTCTTCTGGAGAGACTAACCACTAAATCTATACCTATAACTTGACTGAGCAGCAAGGCCATATCCATGATTTTTTTTTTGGGGGGGGGGGGAGATTTACAAATTTATTTAAAAATAAAATCAAAAATTTGTTTCTTTGTATGTTTGGTACGTTTTATCATTCGGTAAAATTCCGGGGGGGGGGGGGTTTCAGCCCCCCATAAATACAACTATTTAAAACTTTAGATATAATTGCAATTTCTGTCTCCAAAAATTCATTCAGTAAATTTAATCTTCATGGTGGTGAACGTTGTCCACCCGTCACTTTTACGTCACCTCTCAGCGTCGCTATTTTTCTCCAATGCAATTGCGCAATTCGAAGCATATGCGCATGCATAGTGGGTTTTAGAAACTTCACAAAACGTCCTAAATTTGAATCAGCGTTATAGTGAAATTTTAAGTTGTCTTTGTAAATAAACATGAAAATTTACCAAACACTTTCAAGTAAGAACATTTGTCGCTTTTCTCTTCAGTTACTTTATAGTTTTCTATGGGTGTCAATTTTTAGATAGAATAAAGCATGGTTTCTCATAGATATACCAACTATGACTATAAGTGCTGCCATTTGTTCACTATTAAGCTTTGAATAAACAGGCATATATACATGTAAATTATATAAACACACTTTTTCATTCTTTACTCTATAAGCTCTTTATAGGTCTCACTAGGGTGTCAAGTTTTGGACAGAATGAAAGCCTGGCTTTTTGAAGATGTACTAATTTTGACTACAGATTTAGCAATTTGTCCGTTATTCAAGATTCATCAAATATAATTAGCTATCGTTGTTACGGCTAATGACCCAACTAATTCATGATACCTTTTACGACATTAATATTAAAAAAAAAATCTCCACAAAGTAAGTTTTTCAAAGAAAAGTAAAGAACTCCATTAAACCGAAAAATGAGCAAAAATAAAATCAAATAATCTACCAAGCGTGAAACTGCCAAAAATCAGCATCGATAAATAAATGAAACCCAAAACGAGCAGAAATTACAATGAATAACCGAGTCAAACTCAAAACGAGCATAAATTAACATAAATTGTGCTCAAAACCCCTACGCCTTCCCAAGGTCAGAACATAATTTGCACTTTAATGAAAAAAATACAAATGAATGTGCATTGTCAGTTTTATATACATATACAGATATTTAGTAATCAAAATGTTAATATTATTTGATTTATTAAAGTTATAAAAGTAGAAACATTTATATATTATAAACATTTATGTTCCAATCGAATGAGACCTAATTTCCAGAACGTTCAACTACGTTAAACAAAACGGCTATCTCAAAATTTTGATTGGATGCATTTGAGGAAATGGTGGGCGTGAGAGAGGCGTTAGTTGCTCTCCCATCACTTTTAACTACTAAAAAAGGCACTAGTCCTCTCTCTTTCCAATTAAATGAGCCATTTGGAATCTTCTATGACAGTGTTTTTAATAAAAACCTTATATGCCCCAAGGGCACAACTTCCAACCCTGTCCATGTGGGCTGGGGGGAGGGGGGATGTCATCCTCAAAGACGTAATTTCCAGAACTTTCAACTACGTCGGAGAAAATTGCTATCTCAAAATTTTAATTGGATGTGTTTTGAGAAAAGGTGGGCGTGAGGGAGGGTTAGTTGCCCTCCAATTACTTTTTACTATTTAAAAAGGCACTAGCCCTTTCAATTTCCAATCGAATGAGCTCTTTTTGAAGTTTCTATGGCAACGCTTCCTATAAAAATCTTATATACCCCAGGGCATAACTTACAACCCTTGCCCTGAGGGCTGTAAGGGGGTTGTCATCCTCAAAAACATAATTTCCGAACTTCTCAACTACGTTGAACAAAATGGTTGTCTCAAAATTTTGATTAAATTTGTTTGGGGAAACTATGGGCGTGAGAGGGAGGTTACTTGCCCTCCAATCACTTTCGACTATTCAAAAGGGTACTAGCCGTTTCAAATTCCAATCGAATGATTCCTTTTTCAATTTTCTGCGACAACGCTTTCTATAATAAAACCTTATATGCCCCCCAAGGCGTAACTAACAACCCTTGACCTGAGGGCTGTGGGGGTAGTTTCATCCTCAAAAACTCAATTTCCGGAATTTGTAACTAAGTCGAACAAAATGGTTATCTCATTATTTTGATTGGATATGTTTGATGAAATGGTGGGTTTGAGATGGGGGTTAGTTATCCTCCAATCACTTTTGACTATTAAAAAGGGCACAAGCCCTTCTAATTTCCAGTCGAATGAGCCCTTTTTGAAGTTTCTACGACAACGCTTTCTATAAGAAAAACCTGATATTCCCCGAGAGCATAACTTCCAACCCTTGCTCTGAGAGCTCTGAAGAGGTTATCATCCTCAAAGACCAAATTTCTAAGACTTTTAACTACGTTGAACAAAATTGCTATCTAAAACTTTGATTGGATGTGTTTGGGGAAAAAGTGGGCGTGAGAGGGGGGTTAGTTGCCCTCAAATCACTTTCGACTATTAAAAAGAGCACCAGCCCTTAGAATTTCCAATCGAATGAGCCCTTTTTCAAGTTTCGACAACAAAGCTTTCAATAAAAACCTTATATGCCCCCAGGGCATAACTTACAACCCTTACCCTGAGGGCTGTTGGGGGAGTGTCATCCTCAAATATATAATTTCCAGACGTTTCAACTATTTTTAACAAAATGGCTATCTCAAAATTTTGATTGGATGTGTTTGGATAAATGGTGGCCGTGGAAGGGGTGTTAGTTGCCTTCCAATCACTTTCGACTATTAAAAAGGGCACTAGCCATTTCAATTTCCAATCAAATGAGCCCTTTTTGAAATTTCTACGACAACGCTTTCTATAAAAACCTAATATGCTCCCAGGGCATAACTTACAACCCTTGCCCTGAGGACTGTTGGGGGGTTGTCATCCTCAAACACCTAATTTCCAGAACTTTCAACTACATTGAACAAAATAGCTATCTCAAAACTTTGATTGGATGTGTTTGGGGAAAAGGTGGGCGTGAGAGGGGGTTGCTCTCCAATCACTTTCGACTATTAAAAAGGGCACTAGCTCTTTGAATTTCCAATCGAATGAGCCTTTTTTGAAGTTTCTACGACAACGCCTTCTATAAAAACCTTATATGCCCCGGGGCATAACCTACAACCCTTGCCCTGAGGGCTTTGGGGGAGTGTCCACTTCAAAAACATAATTTCTATCTGGAAATCAACTACGCTGAACAAAATAGGTATCTCAAAATTTTGATTGGATGTGTTTGGGGAAATGGTGGACGTAGAAGGGGTGTTAGTTGCCTTCCAATTTCGACTATTAAAAAGGGCATAAGCCACTCGAATTTCCAATAGAATGAGCCCTTTTCGTAGTTTCTACGACAACTCCTTCGATACGAAGTGCCCTGGTCTAAAGGAGAAAAAAAAAATCATACATTGTGCTAACATCGTTCTTCACTTAGGCAGCGCGGTTTCGCTGCCTATGATAATAAGCACTAAGTACGATTTATCACACTAGTAATAATAACAACAGATTTATGAAGAATCCTGAATCTTCAAACCTTTATTTTGAAGTATGTGGCTGACAATAATAATGAAAAGTAGCATCAAACCCCCCACCTTGAACATAGTCAATAATCCCCCACCTTGAACAACAAGGAAAATCCCTTTTTTGCATGGGTGGCACTGATCTGTCTACCTTTTTTTTCAGGGCTAGCGGTTTACTAGGACATCATAGAGAGATGTTTAATGGCTCATTCAAAAGCTGTTTCTCCTATCTACGTGCTTTTTATAAATTCCGCCATCTGCAAGTACCACATGGCACTAAAAATGGCACTTTTTGTGCCGTTTCTCAAGGGGTGGGGCCTGCGGGCGACAAGAACATCGCAGGCAGATTTTTAATAGCTCATATAAAAGCTATTGTTCATATCTACGTTCTTTCTATAAATTCCATCATCATCTGCAAGTTCCAAATGGCACTAAAAACGGCACTTTCGGTGCCATATCTCAGGTGGAAAGCTTCCCACCATTTCCCCCAACACATTCAATCAAAACATCCTCAAAATGTTTTTGAGGATGACAACCCCCCATAGACCCCAGGGCAAAGGTTGTAAGTTATACTCCGGGGGCATATAAGGTTTTATAGAAAGCATTGTCGAAGAAGCTTCAAAAAGGGCTCATTCAATTAGGATTTGAGGGGGCCAGTGCCCTTATTAATAGTCAAAAGCGATCGGAGGGCGAAAGCCCCCCTCCCCACGCCAATAATTTCCCCAAACACTTTTGATCAGCATTTTGATATAGCCATTTTTTTTTAACGGAGTTGAAGGGTCCGGAAATTATATTTTTGAGTATGAGAACCCTCCTCCCCACAGCCCTCAGGGCTAAGTTTGTAAGTTATGCCATGGGGCATATAATGTTCTTATAGAAAGCGCTGTTGTAAAAACTACGAAAAGGCCTCATTCGATTGGAAATTAAGAGGACTATTGCTGCTTTTAATAGTCGAAAGTAATCGGAGGGAGAATCACCCCTCCCCCACGCCCATCATTTCCCCAAACATTTCCGATCAAGATTTTGATATGGCCATTTTGTTCAACGTAGTTGAAAGGTCTGAATATTATGTGTTTGAGGATGAACCCTCCCCCCCCCCCCATAGCCCTTAGGACAAGGGTCGTAAGTGATGCCCTTGGGACTTTAAAAAGGGCTTATTCGATTGGAAATTGAGAGGACTACTGCCTTTTTTATTAGTGATCGACCCCCCCACGTCCATAATTTTCCCAAACACTTCCAATCAATATTTTGAGATAGCCATTTTGTTCAACGTATCAGAAAGTTTTGGATATTGTATCTTTGAGAATAACAAATCCCTGCAGCCCTCAGGGCAAGGGTTGTAAGTTATGGCCTGAGGACTTGTAAGGTTTTTATAGAAAGCGTGGTCATACAAACTTCGGAGGGGGCTCATTGGATTTGTCATCAGACGCTCTAGTGCTCTTTTTAAGAGTCAAAGTGATTGTAGGAAAGCTACCCCCCCCCCACACACACACACTTCGCATTGTCCCGAAATGCCTCTAATAGAAATTTTGAGATAGCCATTCTATTCAAAATAGTCCAAATATCATATAACAAGGCTTTTGGGTTTGAAACAAACCCGAGATATTAGTGTCAAGGGTTGTAAGTTATGCCCGGAGGGTATTTAAGGTTTTTATGGAAGGGATGGTTGATTAAGTTTAGAAGAGGCTCAGTTTTTTTCCTGAAAAAGACTATCATAGGTAGCGCACCCTAAGTAAAGAACGATGTTGGCACAATGTATTACTTTTTTTCCTTTAGACCAGGGCACTTCGTATCGAAGGAGTGGTCGTAGAAACTTCGAACAAGGCTCATTCGATTGGAAATTGGAATAGCTAGTGCCCTTTTTAATAGTCAAAATTGATTGGAAGGCAAATAACACCCCTCCCAGGCCCTCCATTTCTCCAAACACATCCAATCAAAATTTTGAGATAGTCATTTTGTTCAACGTAGTTGAAAGTTCTGGAAATTATGTCTTTGAGGATGGCAACCCCCACAGCCCTCAGGGCAACGATTGTAAGTATGCCGTGGGTGCATATAAGGTTTTTATAGAAAATTTTGTCGTAGAAACTTCAAAAAGGACTCATTCGATTGGAAATTCAAAGGGCTTGAACCCTTTTTAATAGTCGAAACTGATTGGAATGAAACCAATCCACCTCTCACACCCAGATTTTCCCTAAACACCTCCAATCAAAATTTTAAGATAGCCATTTTGTTCAACGTAGTTGAAAGTTCTGGAAAGTATGTCTTCGAGAATAACAACCCCCCAACAGCCCTCAGGGCAAAGGTTATAAGTTATGCCCTGGGGGCATATAAGGTTTTTAAAAGGCCGTACCGAGGAGGGTTACGGCCTTTTTCGGTGGGGTTTTACTAAAAAAAAGTTGGGGGGGGGGGGGTTTACACACAAAAAAACTCAAAAAACGCATATAAAATTACGATTTTACGAGTCAGACAAAAAATTTCGGGTGGGGGCCAAACCCCCTCCCCCCTCCCCTGGATACGGCCTTGGGTTTTTATAGAAAGTGTTGTTGTAGAAACTTCCAAAAAGGGCTCATTCGATTGGAAATTGAAATGGCTATTAAATTAATCGAAATTGATTGGAAGACCACTAACAACCCTTCCACGCCCACCATTTCCCCAATCACATCCAATCAAAATTTTGAGATAGCCATTTTGTTCAACGTAGTTGAAAGTTCTGGAAATTATGTCTTTGAGGATGGCAACCCCCCTACATCCCTCAGGGCAAGGGTTGTCGGTTATGCCCTGGGGGCATATAAGGTTTAAAAGCGTGTAAATAAGGAAATGGTATTTGAAAGTGTGGTATTAGAATTATGTAAATCGGGACAGAAATTTTTGTGGTTGTAGTGTTCCGCCCGCCGTCAGGTTCTACTGAGGAATTCTTGGAGCTCCTAGAAAAGCAATTGGATGAGCTTGGTGATGATAATAAACCTTTGTTCGTGTGTGATGATTTTATTCTGGACCTAAATGGAGTGAGTGCTAATCCTAAGATTCGTGAATTCTTGAATGTGATGTCTTGTTAAGGTGTGTTTCCTGTGGTGAATATTTGTACTCGGGTAACTGCTAATTCTGAGTCCCTCCTTGATAATATTTTGATATTAAGTATGATTCAGTTTCGGTTGCGATTAATGATGTTTCTGATCACTTTGGTGTTCTGCTGTGTGTGAATAATTTTTGCACACGGAAGAGTAAGAATTCAAAAACACATAATGATCGATTCAGAATTGATGGCGATGTTTTGGTTCTATTTAAAAATGAATTAGAAAAATGTAAATTTCAGTTTTTTGAAGATAGTGAAATTGATGTAAATATGAAGTTTTGTTTATGGTATGGTAAAGTCAATGAAATATTGAAGTCATGTTTTAAAATGTCAAGGCAGACTGTTCAAACCGAGACACCAGATAAACCTTGGATTTCTAAAGTAGCCTACTGATGGCTGGGATAATGAAAAGGAGGTGGTTATTTAAATATTCTAATACATCACCACATGCCGAAGAGAGGTACAGAAAATATAATAACGAATTGAATAAGCAACTTCGAAAAGCTAAAATAGAATATTTCAGAGAGGAATTTAAAAAGTCAGAAGGAAATCCTGCGGAGACCCGGAAAACTATCAACTCGGTAATTTGCCAACCCAAAGTTCTGTTACCCCAGTTTGTGCCTCATCGCCGCAGGAAGCAGCTGATCAGATGTGCGACCACTTTGCAAATATTGGAAAATATATGGTAGGTAAAGGATCCTCCTCATCTGTAGAAGAGTCTTTTGTCCAGTTTTTACCTGTGGCTAGTGATGTTTCTGCTGTTTTGCGTCCGATTAAAGTTGAGGAGCTCCGAAAGACAGTATGGAGTATGAAGAATGCCACAGGTAGTGATTATTTTTCCCAGAAAGTTTTGAAGCATGTATTTCAAGTTGTATCAGAGCACTTGGTGTACCTATTTGATCAGTGTATGAAATATGGTATTTTTCCTAATTGCTTTAAGTCGGCTAAAGTTATTCCGTTATTTTAAGGTGGTAATAAGAATTCTTTCCATGATTATAGACCTATATCTCTTCTCCCAGTGTCTAGCAGAGTGTTTGAAAAGATGGTAAATGCCAGAATGGTTGAGTTTTTAGAATTGCGGAGACTTCTAAGTCCAACCCAGTTTGGATTCCGAAGAGGAATATCGATGGATCAGGCCGTTCTGTTTTTGGTGACGCTCGTAAATGATGCCCTGGATGCTGGTTGGAAAGCGGCTTCAGTTTTCCTCGATATTGTGAAGGCCTTTGATTCGCTTGATCATAGTATTCTGCTTGCATAACTTGATAATTATGGATTTCGTGGTGCGTTCTTAGGCCTTTTAAGGTCTTTCCTTCATAATCGTTCTTTGTATGTGAGTGTTGGAGGTCAAGTATCGGGTACAAAGAAAGTTGAATATGGTGTGCCACAAGGGTCTGTGCTGGGGCCTACACTGTTTTTAATCTTCATTAATGACTTATGCGGAGCTGTGGAGGGTTTGTCGTTTGACTTGAATTTCCCCGTTAGTGAAACCATAAAGTTAATTATTGCGCTATTTGTGGATGATGCGCATTTTACAGTGGCAGCGAAGACAGAACTGCAACTCATGGAGAAGCTTATTACGGGTATGAACCCATTTGGGAAATGGACTAGAGCTAACAAACTGACGTTAAATATCAATAAATCCCAGTTTCTAATTTGCGGAAGAAACTCCAATTACTATCCATGGATTAATGAGCTTAGACTTGTTGATACTTCAATCCAGTGACTAAAGACTGTCAAGTACCTTGGTGTCCTGATAGATGAATGTTTAAGTTATAAACCCCATATAGAGTTGTTAAGTCGTACGATTGCAAGGAATGTTGGGATTATGAGAAAGCTGAAGAATTTTTTCCCCTGTGATGTAATAAGGTCTTTGTATTTTTCTACTGTTCACCCGTACCTTTTGTACTGTAATTTCGTTTGGTCGAGTACTTTCCTGACACATGTACTTCCGTTTCGTGCGATGCAGACCTCGGCTTTTAGAGTGCTTTGTGGTGATAAAAAAGGTGCATCAGTGAAAAGGAGATATGTTGAACGACCTATTCTGCCTTAACACGGAGTTTCTAAATTTTATTCAGCTTTGTTTTTGTTTAAATAAGAGCGTGGATTATTGCCACAATGTTTCTGTCAAATGTTCGTGGCTGGATGTAATGTCCATGAATACTCAACCAGAACAGCGTCCCAGATAAGACGACCTCAGGCTTCAACTCGAAGATCATTTTTTCTCTGTCCGTCATGTGGGATCGGGGTTTTATAATAGTTTACCAATGAATTATAAGTTGAAAAAAATACTGCTAGTTTTAGGAGTAGGTTAAAATCTCTGTGTTTTGGTGAGTATAATATTTCTTAGCGATTTTCTCTTGAGTGGTCTCTCAGTTGTATTTTTGTTATTTTTTATTGTGGTTGGGTGAGGGTGGTAGTGAGAGAACGGTGATAATTAATTATAGTTTGTTTTTTTTATTTTAGGAGTTACACCAAGTTGGAGGAGGTTGTGCGTACTTTTCTTCTATTCTTTTTTATTTAATTATTGTTTTTCGTTGTTGATAGCGATGTATATATCAGGTTTTTTTTTGAAGGGTGTATAGCCTAAACAATTTTGCTTCTGGTGGTTGATTTATATATTTTTTTGATTTAAATGAAAAACCCTTATTACTTAAAACCCCCTCTCACGCCCACCTTTTCCCCAAACATATCCAATCAAATTTTTGGGATAGCCATTTTGTTCAACGTAGTTGAGTTTTGGAAATTAGGCCTTTAAGGATGACCACCCCCCCCCCAGCCCTCAGGGCAAGGGTTTTAAGTTATTCCCGGGGTGCATATAAGGTTCCTATAAAAAGCGTTGTCACAAAAACTTCAAAAACGGCTCATTCGATTGGGAATTGAAATGGCTAGTGCCAATTTTAATAGTTGACAATGATTGGAGGGCAGCTATACCCCCTCTCACGCCCACCATTTTTTCAAACACATACAATCAAAATTTGAAGATAGCCATTTTGTTCAACGGAATTGAAAGATCCGGAAAATTATGTCTTTGAGGATGCAAACCCCCACAGCCCTCAGGGCAAGGGTTGTCGGTTATGCCCTGGGGGCATATAAGGTTTTTATATAAAGCGACGTTGTAGAAACTTCAAAAAGAGCTCAATCGATTGGAAGTTGAAAGGGCTAGTGCCCTTTTTAATAGTCAAAAGTGATAGAAGGGCAACTAACCCCTCTCTCCTGTCCAGCTTTTCCCCAGACACATCCTATCAAAATTTCATTTTGTTCATCGTAGTTGAAAGTTCGGGAAATTAGGTCCTTTAGGATGAAAACCCCGTCAGAGCCCTCAGGGAAAGGGTTGTAAGTTAAACCCTGGGGCATATAAGGTTTTTATAGAATGTTGTGTCGTAGAAAAAAGGGCTCATTTGATTGGAAATTGAAAGGGCTAGTGTTCTTTTTAATATTCGAAAGGGAATGGAGAGCAACTAACCCCCTCTCACACCCACCACTGCCCCAAACACATTCAATCAAAGTTTAGAGATAGCCATTTTGTTCAACATAGTTGAAAGTTCTGGAAATTATGTATTTGAGAATCACAAACCTTATATGCCCCCAGGGCTTAACTTACAACTCTTGTCCTGAGGGCTGTGGGGGGGGGGGGAATGTCCTCTGTAAAGACATAATTTCCAAATCTTCCAAATACGTTGAACAAAATGTCTATCTCAAGATTTTGATCGGATGTGTTTGGGGAAATGGTGGGCGTGGAAGGGGTGTAAGTTGCCTTCCAATCACTTTCGGCTATCAAAAAGGGCACAAGCCCTTCCAATTTCTAGTCAAATGAGCCCTTTTCGAAGTTTCTACGGCAACTCCTTCGATACGAAGTGCTCTGGTCTAAAGAAACAAATAAATAATACATTCTGCCAGCATCGCTCTTTACTTAGGCAATGAAAAGCTTGGATGTATAATACGGTATAATTGTAGTAATTATGGTCCAAAACTCTTTACTGGATGTTTGCAAGAGCACCTTCCGTATGTTCCTCCTCCCTGCCCCCTCAATAAGCTACGCAATTAAGGTGCTACAGTCACCAATATACTAAATTTGATTTTTAGAGTCTTTGTTCTGTTAGTAGAGCATTGGACTTCATATTAGTGTCTTGTGTTCGATTCCTGCTTGGCTATTTTTTCAATCACGATTTTGGCCCTTCTATATCATTATTTTTCAGATAATTCACTCCTTTTGTAAATGTGATGCACTCATTTTTAAAGCATGTCTTGGGAAGGAATTTTGTCAAGAATTTGTTTCAAAAAAGAATAGAGGTCATTCAGTTCATGGTTTGCAACGACATTCTTAGTTGATCACTAAATCAATATCCCAACGAATGGCGTAATTTTGTAAACATAGGTAAATATCAAGGAATAATAGGTAAATAGGTGAAGTTATAATTTTTGTTCATTTTAAGTTTCAACTTCGCTCTTTACTTTCCCTCGGAAAAAAACTTTGTTTTTTATAAATTAGTTATTATCGGACACAGTTTTCCGTCGCCGAGCAGAAACTGAATCACATATCGAAACCCCAAGCCACCTCAGACTTTGAACACAAGGAATAACGAAAAAACAGCAGTTTAAATTTCCTGTACCTAATGAATTATTAAACGACAAAGATTAACATTAAGTTATATTTAAGGATAAACATATCTTTTAGGAAGAAGAACGCACCTGTATTAACACCCTATGCTAAACCAAATTTAGATCGGCTAATAAGTAGCAGATCATCGGCGCATCCAAGGTGTCGGAAAACCCATTAAAACAGGCAAAGGGTATCTTCAAAAGAACACTAGATATACAATCACTGAGAAGGTATGGAGAAAGCACCCCTCCTTGTCTAACTCCACGGCGAACTGGTATATTTCCAAAAATCTGATCTTTTGATTCTAATCTTCCATAAGAATTGAGATACCAAAGCTTTAAAAATAAAACGATAGAGGAGATGACCCCAAGCTCATATAGTGAACAAGGAGCTTGTGAATGAGCAACACTGTCGAACGCTTTGGACACATCAAGTGCACATATATGC
Source organism: Artemia sp. Qi Xiang Cuo (assembly GCF_049724085.1). NCBI lineage: Eukaryota > Metazoa > Arthropoda > Branchiopoda > Anostraca > Artemiidae > Artemia > Artemia sp. Qi Xiang Cuo. The sequence goes on along the minus strand of NC_142798.1, from coordinate 48,814,487 downwards.
AGAACTTGTCCTTTGACATTAGTTTTTAAACAGTTCGTGGTAACGAACTGTAGGTAAGGAGCGACCCGACTCCATAGTACCTGAAACTCTAAAAAACGAAATTTTGATACCAATAGATATTTCAAAAGAATTGGATTTTTATGCTGGTCTCAAATATATAAGTTTCATTAAGTTTAGTCTTACCCATCAAAGGTAATGGGCCTGAGAAAATTAAAAATGAAAAATTTTATAGTTATTGCCATACGAAATATCACGGATGCGTGTTTATTTATTTTTTCCAGGAGTGATTATATCGACCCAGTGGTCCTAGAATATCGGGAGAGGTCTTATAGTGCCCTTTTTAAGTGTACAAAAAATTGGAGGGCAACGAGGCCCTTTTAATCCCAAAATCGTCCGATCAAAATTTGGAGATAGCCATTTTATTCTGCATAGTTGAAAGGCCGAATAGATATACCTTTGGAGATTTTATGACCCCCCGCCCCCCACAGTCCCTGGGGAAAGGTCTTTAAGTTACAAAATTTGCCCGGTGTTTACGTGTAGTATTTTCAATTGGGAAGTATGCATACATTTTCGGATGAGGGGGCGAATTTTCTACAGGTGGGATTTTGCACGGGGCAATTTGTCATGGGGAGGGAAACTTTCAGGGGTTGAATTTTTCAGGGGAAATTGTACACTGGTGAAGCTTGCCAGAATTCTTTCAGGAGATTTTTCATATGTCTTGCTTTCTCTTTGTCCATTCAATTTTACACGTGGAGATGTTAAGGGTAAGTGCCCGGGGTAAATTTTCACCAGGATAAATTGTGCAGAGTAGTGGTTCTCAAAGTTATTTAGACACTGTACCCCTTTTTACCCACAAAACATTTTAGGTACCCCTTCTCAGTTACCGATAGACCTACTAAGTAAACTATAGCTAAAATATAAATAAAATCGCCAGTCCTAGAGTTAAAGGGTTGTTTTATTTTTGTTGGCTGGCCATGTACCCCCTTAAAAAATTTGCGTGCCCCCAAGGGGTACACGTACCACAATTTGAGAACCAATGGTCTAGATAATAAATCGGTCAAGAGGAGGGATTTTTCCGTGGATGTGTAGCCAGATTTCAAGGCATTATTTAAAAAACGATTAGAATTTTAAGTTTGAAATCTGTCCTAATTCTTTAAGAATGACTCCTGAAACACTATGTTCTTTTAATTAGAACAATAAGAAGCTTTTTTTAAAAGTACTAAAAACTTTAGCGTAATCACCCAGGTATTGACGATGGGACAGCCCCCCTTATATACGTAATAATTTCTGTTCGTTTTAAGTTTTAATTCTGCTCCTTACTTTCAGTTGAAAAAAACTTGTTTGTTTTATTTAATTCTTAAAAGAACGGTTAGGGCGCGATGCGCATGTTGGCAGCCAATACGTTTTTTAAACCCAAACTGATTAGTAGCATAATTAACTAAATCAATATTATGAGCTAATAAAACATACTCAAATAACTTACTAATATTACACACGACAGCTATAGGTCTATAATAATAATAATAATTTATTTCTTAACCACAAAAGCTTTAAACAAGCATTATAATGTTGAGTAAAAACAGCTAAATACACACAAAAAATACAAAACATACAAAAAACGAAAAATAATGAGTATGGAACTAAAAATTTACATTAAATAAATACAAAAAATTATATACACACACACGCACAAAATAAAGAACTATAGAGAAATAAGAAAAATAACATTAAATTAACACAAAAAAAATTCACAAAAAAAAAGAAGAAAAATACAACAAAGAAAAGAGAACTATAGAAAAATTTTTACAAGATAATTATGTGGAGAAAGCCCACCTTCCTGTGTAGCTATTGCTACTTTAATGTTTTATCAGGTACACTATATTTACCGATTAGAACCCGGTTACGTGTCCAAGGAGGAATGAAAAGGAGAAACTTACAATACCCGATATAACTACTCCGAATTCTTTTTAAATAAATCGATGGGGTAAATTCCTGCCACATAAAGGACTGAATGATTGCAGTATGTAGAGTCTAGTTTTGGCAGCGCCCGTCTATTATATTTTCCTCGATTGGGAACAATTTTCCCGTATCCAAATTGTATTCTTTTAGAAATATCGTAAACAGTGCGCTGAGGGAAACTGGAAAGATTATTAGTAAGGGTTATACCCAGCCACCGCAAGGAATCAGACGGAATAGAGAAAGTATCACTATTAAGAAGAGATGAAGAAGTTTAAGCGAAAGATAAAAACTCATACTTCTCTTTATTTAACGAAAGGCCAATCCCAGAAAAAGCATTGGAAACAGAAGATACCATTTTGGAGAGACCAGTCCTACTCCGACTAATTAGGAGCAAATCATCAGCATAAGCAAGATACGAAACATCTGAAACATTAGAGAAATACGTAGAGGATATTTTCGGAAGCACGCCAGAAATACAAATTTTAAAAAGTGAAGGTGACAAAACGCCACCTTGTCTTACGCCTCTTTTAACTTTAATAGTAATAGTTGATGAATATTTCAAACTAAGGAAAGAATTAAGTTAACGTCTGAAATATAAAGGGAATAAAAAAGCTGGGAATGGATTACATTGTCAAATGCTTTGGGAAAATCTAAACCACAAATGTAAATTCCACCACACTTAGAATCACTATTCACAAGAAGGGATGCTAAAATAGAATGAGGATGCTGACAACCCACCCCAGGTCAAAAACCAAACTGGTTCTTTCCTTCATTACTCCAATTAGTTAGATGGAGAAGAATAATATTTTCAAGTAATTTACTTGTATTACAAGAAACAGTAATGGGAGGTTATGAAGAACAATCAGCAGGAGATTTTCCCCGTTTTAATATAGTGCCACACCTGAAACTCTTTGAACACTAGAAGTGCATATACACATCTGAAAAAGTAACTGTCAATGAAAAAGAAGTGCAGGACAACTTTGCGAAAGATGAACTTTAAATATCCCGTCTAAATCAATGGGTTCAGATTTTAAATTCTTAAAACCACCACATACAGCAGAATATGAAATGGGAATTGCATGTCGCTGTGAAATACAGATAGAAAAAAAAAGGTGCAAGGAGATGAGAATACACCACACGTACGGAATAGTTAACAACAGAAGTAATAGAAGAATAATGCATCTGCCAGATAGATGGTGGTATGGCATCACTGCAAGAATAAGCATTTTCAACCTTTTCAGAAATGTATGAAGAGCACACAACGTGGTCAATGTAAGAAGTACTTCCAGAGTGATGGATATAGGTGAAGGGTAGAGATTTAGATATGATGCGGTATAGTGGGAGACAATCAAGAGCAAAATCCTTTCTAACACAGTCAGTATTGATATTTGTATTAAGATCACTGATCTCTATGTAATTTAGAGATTGAGACACCAAGCGTTTAATTACTTTTCTCAGAGAAGCACAAGCCTTCGCAAAGATTGTAATTGAGCGGTTAGATCTGTTATCATGCGGAAAATATGAGTTAATCAGAATAGTTGATCCGACTCGGACTGCTAAGAAGAATTCATCATCCTGATAAACGATAGGGGTGGGAAAATATGTATTACGCTTAAAGATGCATACAAGACCCCCTGATGGACGGCCACCAGTTACCCTGGCAGAGGTCAAAAATGCTATGTGGTTTGGAAGTCGACGCAGACAAACAAACTAGTTGGCAAACAAACTAGATCGTACTGGATGCATAATTCATCAATAAAAAAAAGTGTTTGTCCTTAGTTCCATTAATATTGAAGGACATCACAGAAAAATGAAAAGTTATTGATATGGATGGGGTCCCTTTTTTAGTCTGTCTTGCATAATAGGACAAACTAAGCTGTAAAATGGGTGATTTTATCGCAGTTAGCACATCTAGGAAGGGCAATAAATGGTTTATCTTTCGTAGAAATGTGTGCTTCAGCACAACGGACACATTTGGGAGTATAAACCGGACAAGCGTGTTGAAAGTGGTTGGGGGAGTGACATTTAAAACAGCATTTTGGCAATTCTTTGTATTGGTAGACCCGAAAGAATTCGCAAGCCAAGCTACACTCCTACCTTTAAAAAAATTGAGTGAGAATAAGAGTATTCGAACTCGATTTTTACGGACAGAGATGAGCCAAGTCTCTTTGCATTTTTTATGCCATTTTGAATAGACAGTAAATCAGTGTCCTCTCCGGTTGGTTTAACTCGTATTATTCCAAATAAAAAAACGCTTAGAAAGTACTTTAGTAGCAGTACCAGTCATTTTTTCATGCAGAGAAGCACAAAAATCCTCAGTAGCTGATTTCTCAATGTTAATATACCATTTGGCTTTTAGGGGCTTGACAATGTGTACTAATTCCTGACCGTTGATCTTATCAAAAACTGTTTTCTGTTTCAGAGGATCAGAAAGGTCAGTGGGTATATTCGAAACAACTATGGTTGCATGGGTATCAGCAGTTGAAATAGGCAGGGGGAGTTTTGATATTTAAGCTGGTAGCTATCAAGGGCTGAAGACATACCAACGACGGTCTGATGCAGCAGGTTGATTTTGACAAATAACGAAGAATAAGCAGCTGCCGAAAGGCCTGGTGCTTCAGTGGGAAGCGTAATCACAAAAGTTGGCACAGAATCGCCACTCCTATCTCTAGCTATTAGGAGTGAAAAATGTCTCTAAAGTGGTTTTAAACAGGATTAGAACCCTTTCTCACCGGGCAATCTTCATTGGGGGCACACATCTCCCAAAGTTTAGTTTATGCATCCTTCACTTCATTTAAATCAGCAAAAAAGTCAATTCGATATTTCTTGATCATATCATTATCAACACCATTCAAAAAATTACTTTGCACATAGTTTGGCGAATAAACCAGTTCTCAACAGGGCTTCCACTTCTAGGGAGATTACCCTATTTTAGGGAGAAATCACTTCTTTTAGGGACACTTATTTTGAATCTAGGGACTAATGGAAATCTGAGGGAAAGTAAGAATTTTTAGGGAAATCTGGGGTAAAGGAAGGATTTTAAGGGAAAATTTTATTTTTTTCAAACAAAAGGCTGAAAAATTTCCAAAAACTGAACCCAGGAATGCTACTTAGATAGCCTAGTATTTATTTTATTTTATATGCAATGTCTTTGAATATTGTAAACTACCAACATAAGGGAGCATTAGTTAGACTATGCAGCAATTGTGGGCAAGATTTATATTAACAGATTATCCAGAAGGCTAAGATATAAACTAACATATATGGTCAGAATTGCGTGCTCAATGCAAATATAACATTCATTTGTATTAGAAATGAACTTTACCTCCTGATTTTTACCATCTCTAAATTGAATTCTAATGATGGATTGGCTGAGGGTCTTACTAACTGTATCAAACAAGTCATTGAATAAAAACTCAATTCCCTAGCAAAATATTGTTGGGTTTTGTACAAATACTACTAACGTTAGGCTTGGAGCCAATAGATCTGCTTCAACGCTAATGAAAACCACGGTGTCCCATATATTGAATGTGAAATGGTCATGCCGTCTTATTCACTTATGTTCATCCTATGCATGCTTGTCACTTCCAAAGACTTGGCGCGAATTATCTGTGCCCAGTTTTCCAGAAGCGCTTCCATACGAGATAAGTATGCTGAAATTCAGGAGTTCTTTCAATCCAAAGCACTCTCATTTCCACCAGGATAAACCCGTTGGATGTTCCTTCAGGTCTGCATAAAGAGGCTTATTGAGCATCGGTTTGCTATTACTCAGTATTTCATATAGACCACGTTTGACGGCCCAACTGCAACCAATGACCTTATCTTGTCAACATTAGAAATCAAGTTCACACAGCCATACCTTGCATGCATAGAGTACTCTCTTGGCCTCTCCAATGAATTTAACAAAGATTTTCAACCCGAGCTTCGAGTTCTTCATTCCCTAAAGGCAAGTGTCAGCAAACTTGTGAATGCTTTTGCGTCTAACTTCATGAAACTGGACTGTATTTGCAGTGTTGTTTTGTTTACCAAACTGGATCCTTACCTGTGAAGTGAGTGCCTGCCTTTAAACCCGACATATGTGGGAATAGCTACAACCAATTCAATACAAGGACTCGTAGATGCTCAAGGGCTAAGTGATAATATTGATCTCTTTTACCAGTCTTGTTGAAAATACTAAATAATCGTAATCAAGCACATCCAAGAGCCTTCCAAGACGCTTTGGTTGAACCAAGGAATGCAAGAAGTTTGAGACCAAAATCTCTAAGGCCACTGTTTGTGAGATTTCCTGTTGTTAAGAGAAAAGTGTTGGCTCCAGAAAATTGACGTAGAATGGAGGTCACAGGTAATGACTGATGTCACTGAGCTTCATTTGGAAGAGGCTCAAGTTGAAGACCTGTCAGTTGAGCAGTACTGGATAAAGATATTTAGTTTGGAGATTCGCAGCAGCAACACCGAGTATCCGTAATTGTAGAAACCCATATCACTGATCTTCTCTTTATTTTATAGCAACATACCAATTAAGTGTTTTTTTAGTCCCCTGAAATTAATCCAAACAAGCATACAAAACAGTTTCAAAAACATCACAATAGTCTCATTTGTTTGAATTAATTTTTGCTTGAAAAACGAAGATAAAACTTTATCAGCTGTAAGCATACCTAAAGCTATCACTGACTTCAAGACGAAGGCAAACGCCAAGTATGATGAAGTGCTGGAAATGACAATTAAACTTTCTTATGCGCTGAGGGAAACTGGAAAGATTATTAGTAAGGGTTATACCCAGCCACCGCAAGGAATCAGACGGAATAGAGAAAGTATCACTATTAAGAGGAGATGAAGAAGTTGAAGCGAAAGATGAAAACTCATACTTCTCTTTATTTAACGAAAGGCCAATCCCAGAAAAAGCAGTTCTAGGTAGTGAAAAAGATGTTATATACATCATTATCTGAAGTAAACAAATACAAATTTGATGCTGCGTTGTGCAACATCAAATCATGCAATCATGTAGATTGTCTGGAAATGTAAAGCAAAATATCCCTTCTTTCTAGGGAGAAAAAAAAGGGAGAAATCAGACCTTAAAATAGGAAATTTAAGGGAATATTGATATAAAAATAGGGAAAATTGAAATCGAAAAGTGGAAGCACTGTTCTCAATTACATATTCAATAATATATGAATCACAGAAATTAGGAGCTTTACCCCATGTGAAATAATAGCTGTAGATTAAAAAGCAACTCTTTAGAATGAGGACTCATATGAAAAGTGCAAATACTATTAATATCAGAAGATTACATTTCAGTCGCTTTATCGACGCCGTAATAACATCAAGTGAAACAGGGATAATGCTATATTGTGATACTTTAGGGGGAATGAAAGATCTTAAGCCGAACTGGCCAGCCATGACAAAAAACCAACAAAGAGAAAAATCTCTAAAAAAAACAAACAAACGAGACTGTAGCCAGTGGAGAGAAAAGAACACACTAGACCCACCACACTGCGGATATTTCGCCTGTATACAAACAAGGCGTCTTGTTTTGTATACAGGCGAAATATCCGCGTTGTTTTGTTTCTGTTGTTTTCTTTTCTCTCCACTGGCCACAGTCTCGTTTGTTTGTTTGTTTTTTTTGTTTTTTTTTAGAGATTTTTCTCTTTGTTGGTTACTTTAGGGGTAAATACCGAGACAAAAGAACCGAAAACCGAGCATGAATAGCATAATTTATTCTGAAAAATAAGCCAGAATAGTGCTGATTCCAGGAATGTTGCGGTATATTCATGAACGTACCCAGGGTTTTTTTTCGGGAGAGGGGTTTCAAACTTTCTACGCCCCTGGATACGGCCTTGGGTATATTATCAGCATGTGAACCCCTCAAGTTTTGAAGAATTAACCACTCGCTTCCATTCATTGGAATTTTTCCAGATAGTTAAATCGTTTATTTTTACTTCCAGTTAAGATTTGGACCATAAGTATTACAATGATACAGTTTTATGTTTCCAAGATTTTCCACTTAAGAAGTGGCACCAAAAGTGTTGTTTTGAGTGCTGTATCTCACTTATGAATGGTAGAATTGATAAAAAGCAAAAATAGTTGAATTTATAAAATTGATAAAAGCACAAAGCAATGAACAAAGAGTTCATTGCAAATCCTCCCTAGAAGCTAGTTAACATTAAAATCTGTGAAATCTAATATATGGTAGAAGTTGCAAAACCCTAATAAATATAAGCAATAGCTATTAAATGAGCCATTAAACATCTATCTACGATGGTGTGGTAGCCTGCTAACGTTTGAGTCGCTTTCTGATGAGCAGACGATTTATGAAACTTACTAAGGGGGCTGGGAGGGGAGTGTACGGGATAGGTTCTTGTGAACCTCCAGTTAAGGGAGGTTCATAAGTTTTGTTTTCATTGCTATATCGCACTTACGAATGTAAAATTGATAAAAAAAAAAAACCACGTATATAAGAGCAATAGCTTTCAAATGAGTCATTAAACATCACTTTTATGAGTTCTGCTAGCCCAATAGCTCCAGCTTTGCCACTTGAGACACGACACCAAAAGTTCGGTTTTTAGTGCCATTTGGAACTAGATGATGGTGGAATTTATATGAAAGACGTAGATATGTGCAATATCTTTTATATGAGCTATTAAAGATCTGTGAACGATGTTCTGGCAGTCTGCTATTGTACCCATTAAGAAAATGCACAAAAAGTGCCATTTTAGTGCCATATGGCACTTGCAGATGGCAAAATTTATAAAAAGCACGTAAATATGAAAAAGAGCTTTTGAATGAGCCATTAAGCATCTCTCTATGATTTTCCGGTAGCCCGTTAGGCATGTTGAAAAAAAAGAAAGAAAAAAAACAACAACAACAAAAAACGGGAGACAGATCAGTGCCACCGATGCAAAAAAGTGATTTACCTTGTTGAGGGAAGGGCACTTTAATTTCCCTGTTGAAGAATTAACTCTTAACCTCCCGTTAAGATTTTTGGAACATAACTATTACAATAGTACCTGTTTTGTACTTCAGAGCTTTTCCACTTAAGAAGCGGCACCAAAAGTGTTGTTTTCAGTGATATATCGCACTTACGGATGGTAAAATTGATTAAAAGCAAGTAGATATGAGCAATAGCTTTCAAATGAGCCATTAAACATAACTCTTAAAAGTTCTGCTAGTACAATAGCCCAAGCTTTTCCACTTGAGACATGGTACCAAAAGTGCCGTTTTTAGTGCCATTTGGAAATTGCAGAGGTTGGAATTTACAGGAAGAACGTAGATATGAACAATATATTTCATATGAGCTATAAAAGATCAGTCGACGATTTTCTGGTAGCCCGCTAGCGCCACCCCTTGAGAAATGGCACAAAAAGTGTCATTTTAGTGCCATATGGCACTTACAGGTGGCGGAATTTATATAAGGCACACATATATGAAAAATAGCTTTTGAATGAGGCATTAAGCATTTCTCTATGGTTTTCTTGTACTCCGCTAGGTCTTGAAAAAACAAAAAAAAACGGGAGATAAATCAATGCTATCCATGCAAAAAAAGTGATTTTCATTGTTGTCCAAGGACGGGGACTGTAAATTATCTGTACAAGGTTTTCGACCATGCTAATTTGAATGGTACACTTTTAATTTTGATCTGACGCAATTTTTGAGGGGTTTCAGGCTTTTTTCGAAATCACCATATATTTTTTTCGAAAAAAAAAATTACTTTTAAAACAAACCAAACTAATTGTTACCATTCCTGAACCAGTGTCAAATGACAATTTTCACTAGGTAGTTTTTTTTTAAATGCGTTTTTCGACTTTTAGTTACTATGGGACGTGGTTCACTCTTTACTAGGTTGCAGCTACTGCTTCAACCATGATCCGAAATATAGGAGGATGGCTATTTAAGAGAGTTTTGGATAGTGGAGTCGTCGTATTTATGCTGCAATTCAAGTCACCAATCAGTAACCAATCATATTCGTTCGCACAAATCCAACCGATTAATTTTTTCACCTTGACACAAGTCTTAGTCTTATGTCATCCATTATCTTGTGACAGTAAAAATAGGGATTACAATTTTGAAAGTTTTGCCCGCATAAGCTCTCTTGATTGGCTAGAAATGACAACTGTAGTCTATTGGAAACTAAATTTGCAGTTTTAGCTAAGTACCGAATTTTACGTGTTAATGTTCGTTGCCTAGAAATTGAAGTCTGGCTAGACACGTGTCTAGACATGGGATTCTAGCTAGACACACATGTGAACGCCACTTAAAAGAAAGTATATTTTTGTTATTTTACGGAAGGTTCTTAACACATGGGGGGGGAGGGCATAGTTGACGCTTAAGGATACGCGCCAGACCTCCAGAAGGACGACCGCGAGTGCGTAGTATATTCCTAGTAAATACAATATGATCAGGACTTCTACGAAAAAAAAATTAACGCTGACACCAGTCAACAAATGTTCTTGAAGTAGGACTATATCAAAAAAGCTCAGTAGACTGTCAATACCTATATCTTTTTCCTTAATTCCATTAATTTAAAAAAAAAACATGTAATGGTAGACTTTAAATTCATTTTCGATCAGATTTCACAACAACGTAACGAAGCTGAGGGCGCTTAAGGCTATAAGAAACATGATCACAAGCAGAATTCACACATTTGGGAAACAAGTTACAGGGCGAGTCCTTTGTTTGATTCATAAAGAACTGAACATCTCGCACATTTTAGAGTAAGGCTCTTGCAGGCAGCTACAACGTGGCCAAGAGACCGACACTTGTGACCGCAACGACGAACAGCCTTGAATTAAAAAACACGTAGAAATTCATAATCAATTTTCAAACCATTCTTGAGCACATATTTCAGTGCAACACTGTCAGAGCTTAACTGTCTTAGAATGTCAATGTCTAGTGGCAGCAGAAACTCCATCACAATCTAATATATTCGATAAATCATAATCATGCTCATTTCCTTTAAGCAGACCGAGGAACTCCTTTTTGATCAGTTTTGCCTTCGAATTATTGAGAACTAACGAAACAGATTTGCAAAAATCCTTAGCGGTCAGATCCTCAATTTTTACAACTAGCTTTTCACCCAAGCATCGCAAGTTGACAACAGATTCATATCCATGAAATTTATCGGCCAATTTTTTACATTTGGCTGGATTATTTACGAATAGAGGCACATTTGAGATAATAAATGTGGTAAAGCTATAAGGGGTGCCATTAGCCGGAGCAATTTGCGTAAAATTTAACTCATAAGGTGTTAACTATCCGTTTATAAGACCAAGAGTTTGTTGAATTTTATTTACCTTAGTGGCCAAACTGGAATATTCAGTCGTTTTAGAGAAAAATCATTCAGTCGTTGAAGAGAAAAATTGGAAAAAGAATTGTTTATTTACCAAAACAGAATCAGAATTTCATCAGATTGTTGGTTGTAATGCTGAGATAGCTGCTACAGTTTCTAAAATCTTCGCAGTGCGCTAGCGCATTGGTCAAAAATAGTAAGATGTATAGGTTACGCAGATGAGCCGTGTGAACCACATTCGCCAACCTTAAACTGTTCTAGTTTTCATGGATATTATCTTTGACTGACTTTGTTGCGTGGTTTTGAATTTCTTGTTCTCCTTTCCAATTATTTCTGAGTTGCCGATCTTATGAGATTCTTAGCTTTCGTTAGAATTTGCATTATGAAATTCAATCGGTTAAAAAATTACCTAACCAGTTAAAAATTAAGTTGATACTGCAACTAAAAGTTAAAGGATGCAGCAGCGTCGTAATTTACCTTGTATTGTAGTAAGTGGCCCATCTGTTGTACCATTTCTACAGGAATAGTCAACTAATCCTCCTGAATACAGAATATCGTCTGGTGTATAAACTGACGTGTCACAAACACAGAAACGCTGGAAATATCCTCCACCAGGTGTTTGTATCTTAAAAAGTAATATAAAAGCTATAAAACAAAAGCAAATACTTATAGAAGGTTATTCGTATAGTGCACTACCCTCTGTGGGAGGACACTCTCCCACAACCCTCAGGGCCATTTTGTTCAACGTAGTCGAAATTTCTGGTAATTATATCTTTGAGCAGGACACTCCCCTCAGAGTCTTCATTGCAAGGATTATAATTTACCCCCTGGGGCCATATATGGTTCTTACGGAAGGAATACACGTATAAACTTCAAAAAGGGTTCATTTTATTCTATATTAAGAGTTCTAGTCCACTTTTTAACCGTCAAAAGATATTTGAGGGTAACGAGCTCCCCCCAACCTTTTTTTCCAAACGCATCCGATTAAAATTTTGAGATAGCTATTTTATTAAAAATAGTTCAAAGATCATATAACAAAATTCAGGTGTCAACGCAACCCCCCAAAACGCGGGGGCAGGCGTTGTAAGTTATGCCCAGGGGGCAAATAGGGGTCTTGCGGAAGAGATGCTCGTGTTAACTTCAAAGAGGGCTCATTAATTGGAAATTGAAAGTTCTTGTTCACTTTTTAAGAGTCAAAAGAGTTTTTAGTGCACCTAGCCCCCCCCCCCCCTCCACGCCGTTATTTCCTCAAACTCGTTTAATAAAAACTTTGAGATTGCCTTTTTTTAAAAATAGTTCAAATACCATATACTGAAAACTCCAGGGTCAACACAGCCTCTCAGGGCCCGGAGGAGACGGTGTAATTTATGCCCTGCCAGAATATATGGATATTATGGTAGGGATGTTCGTAAATACTTCAGACAGGGCTCACTGGATTAAAAATTTAAAGTTCGAGTTCAGTTTTTTAGAGTCAAATGAGATTGGATGGCAGCTAGCCCCCCCATGCCCTTTTTTCCCCAAATACATCCAATAAAAAATTTGAGATAGCCATTAAGTTAAAAATTGCTCAAAAGTCAGATAACAAAAGCTCAGGTGTCGTCACAACCTCTCAGGGCCCGGGAGCAGGCGTTGTAAGTTATGCCCTGGGGCATATATGGTCTTAATGAAAGAGATGATCGTATAAACATTATAAAGGGCTCATTTGATTGGAAATTGAAAGTTCGAGCTCACTTTTTAATATTCAAAAGATGTCCGAGGGCAGCTAGCCCTTCCCCCGCGCCTTCTTTTTTTTCAAATCCATCTTATGAAAATTTTTAGGTAGACATTTTGTTAAAAATAGTTTATAGGTTGGATAAGAAAAACTCCAGTGTCAATTCAAACCCCCAGGGCCCAGGGGAAGGCGTTCTAAGTTATGTCCTAAGGGCATGTATGGTTCTTATGAAAGGGATGCTCGTATAAACTTCATAGAGGTCTCATTTGATTGGAAATTGAAAGTTCTAGTTCACTTTTTAAGAGTCAAAAGAGTTAAGGGCAACGAGCTCCCCACATCCTTTTTTCCCCGAACCCATCCGCTACAAATTTTGAGATAGCCAGTTTTTTTGGAAATTGTTCAAAAAATAGATAACAAAAACTAGTTCTTACGGAAGGGATGCTCGTATAAACTTCGGAGGGGGCTCATTTGATTGGAAATAGAAATGTCTGGATGATTGGATCAAAGAAATTTTGATTGGATGTGTTTGGGGAAAAGGTCGGCGTGAGAGGGGTGTTGGTTGCCCTCAAATCACTTTTGACTATTAAAAAGGGCACAAACTCTTTTAATTTCCAATCGAATGAGGTTTCTTTTGAAGTTTCTATTAGGCAGTTTTTTTTAAAGGCGTTTTTATGTTTTGTTTACTTTGGACTGCGGCTTGCCTTTAACTAGGTTGTAGCAAGCACTGCAACCCTGATGACCGAAATAATAGTTTCCATTCCTGAATCAGTGTTAGATAGCAATTTTTCTCGTTAAGCATTTTTTTTCATACACTATTTTTAGCTTTTGGTTAGTATGGGCTGTGGTTCACCCTTCACAAGGTTGCAACTCTAGCTGCAACCATGATTTGAAAAAAACTAGATCTTCATATGCAAGATGATGTTATATTGGTATTATCTCGATTAGTCTTCATAGTATTATATTATCTTGTTAAAAGATAAGTGTGTTGCGTAATCATGCATATGATAATTTAGTCTTTGTCCAAAAATTAAACTTCAGTTTAATATTTCAGTTACTGCTGAATAGAGTACGTTCTTTATATAAAAATATATCAAATTCCTTTCAAATGAGCCACTAAACAGCTCTCTATGATGTTCCAGTATCCTGCTAGCTGAAGAGAAAGAACGGAAAAAAAGATGCTGTCGATGCAGAATATCGGGGTTACAGCCACTTTTCTTGTTTTTCAAGCCAGTAGATTTTCCTTGTTATTCAAGTCAAAGGATGTTAAGTTTACTACTATATAGGGGTTTCGGACAAAGCGGTTCTAATAGTGTACTTATTGTTATTATCTGACATTATTTTTAGGAGCTGATGTTTCGAGTTAACATAAAACTTTTTGTCCTTTAAATTACCACCCCTGTCAGAACAGCTTGAGTCCCGCTCGCTGCGTTGGTACGGTCATTTACTGCGCCTACCCACTGAAACACCTGCTCGACTTATATTCGACTTCGATCCAACTACAAACGGCTGGAAACTCCTCAGAGGTATACCACGTAGCTCCTATCCTCTCCCAAAACAGGCCACTCTGGAGACGACTAACAGCGCTGATGTCTGGTTCCCTTTACGCTGGCGACGCTACCGAGCAAGATCTTTAAGTAAGTAAGTAAGTAAGTAAATTTTTAGGAGTTATAGGCCATTGTATTTCATAGTATTTGACGTGATTATTTCAGACTAGGTTGCTAGCTAGCGCTGCAACCCAGAAATGCTTGACGAGAAACTTTTTTTCAAAGAAAATTAAGAACAGGAAAAATCTAATGGCTTTTCCTTATTTGGAATAGTAAGAGACGAACCTCAGAGAATCAGGCAGCTAACGAAGTCCAACATGTGCCATGGTTTGTTCTTGGCTAGGTTTCAACTATCTCTACAGCCATGATGCCGATAAAAGTTAAACAATCCATTTATATGTAACTGTACTGATCCTTTATATAAACACGGAAACGAAAAGAGATGCCTTTGATACAGAATGTCGTGGTTTCAGTCGCTTTTCTTGTTTTTCAAGCCAATAGATTTTCCTTGTTGTTCAAACCAAGGGACGGCAAGTTTCCTATCTAAGGGTTTTGGACAAGGCGGTTCTAAAAGTGTACTTCTTGTTTAGATCTAATACTATTTTAGGATTTATGGGGTATTGTAGTTTTTACTATAGAAAGTAATCGTCTCTAACTAGGTTGCCAGCTACCGCTGCAACCTAAATTAATATTTCAGTTACTATGGCCTAGAGTTCGTTCTTTACTATATTCTTACTAGGTTGCTAGCTACCGCTGCAAACCGGATTTAACCAATCCACCCACGCATACACACCTTTCAGTTACTATTGGTTAGAGTTCGTTCTTTATTGTAATTTTCAAGCCAACAGATTTCTCCCGTTATTCAAGCCAAGGGATGGTAAGTTTCCTATGTAGAGCTCTCGGACAAGAAGGTTTTAATAGTGTACTTCTTGTTTTGATCTGACACTATTTTTAGGAGTTCTGGGCTATTGCATTTTTTACTATGGGATGTGATCGTCTCTTACTAGGTTGCTTGCTACCTATTGCTACTACAGTGTTATAGAAAAATACAGTTTTTTGTAAAAAATTGTTTCTATTTTTAAAATAATGTTTATTAATTACGAAAGATTTTTTAAATACATCAATTTCCTTCAAATAAGCCATTAAACACCTCTCTATGATGTTCCAGTGCCCTGCTAGCTGAGGAGAAAGAAAAAAAAAAGATGCTGTCCATGCAGAATATCATGGTTTCAGCCACTTTTTTTTCAAGCCAGTAAATTTTCCTTGATTTTCAGGCCAAGGGACGGTAAATTTCCTATCTGGGGGTTTCGGACAAGGCGGTTCTAATGGTGTGCTTCTTGTTTTGATCTGGCACTATTTTTAGGAGTATTGGGTTATTGTATTTCTTAGTATTGCATGTGATCGTCTCTTAATCGGTTGCTAGCTATCGCTGCATCCCGGATAAGAATAGAAAAAGGGAAACAAAAGTAAACAGAGAACAAATTTATTAAGATATATCTCTCATCACAGGTTGAGATTAGTACTAATCCTTTTATATTATGCTTTTATACTGATATCAGAAGGATATTACTTATTAAAACGGAAGACAAAAACAAGCAATAGGACTCATTATTTTAATATTGGAATGAAAGGATCCATAAAAAGGCGATAACTTAGGTAGTATGGCTACTGCCTCGTGCAAATCGGTGTGTGAGAATTTGATCAACCAAGAAAGTACACTCTCTCGCCTAGAAGTGCCATTTGAAAGAAAAGGTGTTGCATTTTGAAAGAATGCTCCTCTCAAAACTTGTTTGTTTATTCTGATCCTTTTACTTATTGTTTGGGATTTCTTTCTGTTCCAACCATGATCTTTGAACCTTAATTGTCTTTAAACTAATCTAACTATTTATTTCTCTTCCAAGCAACTCTTTAAGGGGTTGGATAAAAAATTGTATAGATCAATAAGGAGACAGCTAAGGAATAGATAACGGTAAAAAGGTAAAGAATACGGCCTTGGACTTTACAGTCCCTACCGGCGGTGCTGATCTCCGTTTCTTGGCCCTTCAGCCAGGAAGTGCAATGGGGAAGGGGGTGAGCAACCATCCTGTGCTTTCGTACACCCTTCCTGTTTACCTTCCTGTTTACCTTCCCCAGATGTCTCCAGGTACCCATTTAAAGCTGGGTCGACTCTGGCTGAGCTTATAGAATCACGCCACTGACCCCCGTCCCAAACCAAATAATTGAGTGCACTAGGATTTGAACCTAATCAAGGAATAGATAGTCCGTAGAAATACAATATACACTTAAATACAGCAATTTCCTTTTAAATAATCTGTTAAGCATCTCTATGACGTTTCAGCATACTAATGAAAAAAAAATATTCTTAAATTGTACACCCTTCTTGATGTAGGTCAGGTTATTTTTTTAATTTTCCATAAGCTCATTTTCAGAAGTCTTTTAACGTCTTTTAACCATTACCTTAAACGAAAATAACATATACCATTCTTGATACAGCTTCAAATGGCGATTTTTCTTCAAAACCAGTTTCTAAAAATCTGATTACTATGGGCCAGATCCTATTCTTTACTAGGTTGTATCGGACGCTACAGCCACGATAAACGAGGCATAGGCGAAGAAACTTTATTTTAAGCCAATACTTTGTAGGGATGAGTTAAAGTTGGTGAAACAGCAAGAAGTAATTTTTACCCTTGGAGATAAAATAAATATCTGGAAACAGCAATATCGAATGTACATATTTATTTTTACCCTATGTGTAGGGATTGTGAGGATAATTTAATTCACTTTTTGACGGGTTTTTTAAAGGAGTTGGAAGGTTTTTCAGGGAGGCTTTTTGTCAAAGCAGTAAAGCCACATTCAAAACTTTCAAACGTGCTACACCTTAGTCAAGCCAATTTTTACCAAACTTCAAATATTTCATTTCCGGCTTTGCATTGATTTCTTATCATCTTTACATTCCTTCCTAATGAACTGAATAACTTTTTTTTTAATCAAAATCTATATATCTTTTTAAAGTATAGAAAAAAGGTAACAAACATATGTTTGTTACCTATTTGTTTGTTCTTCTAACTTTTGCGACGAACGCTCAGATTTTTTTTTCTCGTGGCTTTGTACCACCCATCCCTGTCACGAAACTTACATACGCCCATTAACTGAAAATAAAGCTAAAACACGAATATGAAGAATTGGCTATGAAAATTTCAAGGAAAAGAAACATACCCTTCCAACTTCATACCAAAATCCTTGATATCTCTCATTTGTGTAGTTAGAAACTGGAGGTGGATGACGACATTCTTGAGCAAAAACCGTAGACGCAGCAACGACAGCTAAAATCTTAAAATACAGCTAAGATAAGATATTATTCAAACTAGCAAAATTAATAATTTACATTCAGTACTGAGTAACGCTTCGATTTCTGGCATGTATATGCTTCTATATATAGGTTCTCATTGTAGCTTATCTTCTAACCGGAGGCAATTTGAGTCTTTCTTGATGACATAACGGCGCCACAGACTTATTACAAGCAAACAGGGAAAAATATTAATTCTGCCTTAAAGTACTGAGCAACGCTGATCGTAGGTGGAAGCAATCATGACCGTTCCTTGTTTTTCAGACGTATATTTCATTGTCAATTTTCTTTTTTATTTACTTCAGGAATTTTTTCCACGCCTTTTGCTTTAGCAGTTTAGATTCATCCATCATCTCATTTAATTAATTAAGGGGTTATAGATAACAAATACGTCTTATCGCGCCTTTGTAAAATTACATTTTTTTTTGTTACATGACCTTTAACTTTTACCTGGGCTTGTCCTTTGCTATTATAAAAAATATAACGCCGAACCATTGTTTTTTTTAAGAGTTTTTAATTTCCGTTCGAATGCAACCCCTCCCGATCTTCTAGAACCATTAGTTCGATACGATCACCCCAAGGAAAAAAAAAAAAAAATTAAACACGCATCCGTGATCTTTCTTCTGGCAAAAACTGCAAAATTCCAAATTTTTGTATATAGGAGCTTGAAGCTTTTACAGTGGTGTTCAGATTCTTTTGTTCCTTTTTTGTTTCATCAAGATTCCTTGACTCTTAGGGGGTGTTTCCCCCTTTTACGAAAATCAGGCAAATTTTTTCAGAATCGTTTTCTTTATGGGTAACACTAAAGTTAATGAATCTGATATATTTGGAATCAACATAATTAGTCATTTCTTTTGATGTATCTATGGATATAAAAATTCTGTTTTGGTATAAAAAAAATTCTGTATTGGTATAAGTGAATGACTGATCCTGGTCATAAGGAGATGTGTTAAGAAAACAATTCTTACTTGATAATATGCAAAAACATTCTAGTTAACGTATTTTCCAGGGGGAGCACCTTTATCGTCACTATTTTCATTGTTGTACAATTTTTTTTAACAAAATTGTGAAAAATAAACAGATTTCACTGCATTTATCCGTTTTTCAAATAGTCTATATATGAAAGTTAAACATCATCACTGCCATCTACCGATAAGATGCAAATAGGCAAATATTGATAAATTTAGGTTAAGTTAGGTTAGATTAGCTAAATTGCTCTTGGGTGTTTGTTTTATAAACGATTTTCAAGACTTGGAGAACAGACAAAAATATGAAAAATGAGATTGAAAAACTGGAAAACAGGATAAAAGTGAGGATAAAGGTGCTCACCCTGGAAAATATGTAAACTAAGATGATTTTGCATATTATGAAGTAAGAATTGTTTTCTTAATATGTCTCCTTATGACCAGTACTGGTCATTCACTTATACCTCTGCTTTTTAGAGTTTTGGTTACTATTGTGCCGAGTCGTTCCTTACTTACAGTTTGTTACCATGAACTGTTTGAAAATATTTGAAACTATTTGCTGGTTCGTGGGAATACATGATTCGACTTGAAGTTGAAAAACAAATCCAGTAGCCAGGCCTTGAGGCTGATCTTGGTTCATAAGAACCTCTGATTTGATTTAAGGTTGAAAAAGAAATCCTGTAGCTAGGTCTATTATGTAAAATTCGTTGAAACAGTTTGTTGGTTTGTTGGAACACCTGATTCGACTTAAGGTTGAAAAATAAATCCAATAGCTATGCCATGAGGCTGATCTTGGTTTGCAAGAACATCTGATTTGATTTAAGGTTTAAAAATAAATCCTATAGCTAGGCATATTATGTAAAAATAGTCGAAACTATTTGTTGGTTCGTGGGAACACCTGATTCGATTTGAGGTTGAAAAATAAATCCTGTAGCCAGGCCTTGAGGCTGATCTTGGTTCATAGGAACATCTGATTTGACTTAAGGTTGAAAAAAAAAAAAATCCGGTAGCCAGGCCTTGAGGTTGACCTCGGGTCGTAAGAACATCTGATTTGACCTGAGGTTGAAAAATAAATCCAATAGCTATGCCGTGAGGCTGATCTTGGTTTGCAAGAACATCTGATTTGATTTGAGGTTGAAAAATAGATCCAGTAGCCAAGCCTTGAGGCTGATCTTGGTTCATAAATACATCTGATTTGATGTAAGGTTGAACAAGAAATCAAGTAGCCCGGCCTTGAGTTTTATCTTGGGTCGTAAGAACAGCTGATTTGACCTGAGGTTGAAAAAAAACTTGTAGCAAGACATACTATGAAAAAATTGTTGAAACTGTTTGTTGGTTCGTTGAACACCTGATTCGACTTAGGCTGAAAAATGAATCCAGTAGCCAGGATTGAGGCTGATTTTGGTTCGTAAGAAAATCTGATTTGATTTAAGGCTGAAAAATAAATCCTTTAGCTAGGCATATTATGTAAAAATCGTTGAAACTATTTGTTGGTTCGTGGGAACACCTGATTCAATTTGAGGTTGAAAAATAAATCCTGTAGCCAGGCCTTGAGGCTGATCTTGGTTCATAGGAACATCTGATTTGATTTAAGGTTGAAAAAAAAAACCAGTAGCCAGGCCTTGAGTTTGACCTCGGGTCGTAAGAACAGTTGATTTGACCTGAGGTTGAAAATAAAACCTGTAGCAAGGCACACTATGAAAAATTATTGAAACTGTTTGGTTCGTTGAACACCTGATTCGACTTAGGTTGAGAAATGAATCTAGTAGCCAGGCCTTGAGGCCGATTTTGGTTCGTAAGAACATCTGCTTGACTTGAGGTTGAAAAATTAATCTTGTAGCTAGGCCACTATGTAAAAATCGTTGAAACTATTCGTTGTTTCGTAGGAACACCTGATTCGACTTGAGGTTGAAAAATAAATCCAGCCCGGAAGTCCATATTTATTTGCAACATAGAAATTTACAAGTACTGTTTTTCTTAACTTTGAAATTAAGAATTAGTTGGTTTGGAATTCAGCAATCAAATTGCGAAAATCGCTGGGGTTTTTTTTCCTCATTTTCGACAAAACTTATTTACATCAACTATCGGCTGATTTGCATCAACACGCTTCTTCCTCAAAATTATTTAATTGGACAATAGAAAACATACTTTTTTTTCGAGTCTAGTTGAAAAATAGTGGCGATGATTAAGTTGGTTTTTTAACGTAATTCTTTTTACACCATGATTCAAATAATTTGCACGATTTCCAAAAGTGTATGATTTCTAATCAAAAAAAAATGCAAATTTAGAGATTAAACGAAAATAGTAGAGAGCATAGATCATTTGTTTGCAGCAAATCAAGAATTTAGGCAAAGCATTTTGGAAAGTGTGCTAAATCACACGAGGCTTGAACACTTTTCAGACCTAGCACATAAATAAAAGTAACCTGCTTAGTTTGTATATTTTTATAATATCGTTTTATATACATTTTTTTTCCAGACCTTTGATCTAAGCAAAATCTAATTAGTAGTGCAAATCCTTGGCTCTTTCACTTTCCGTTATGTAGGATATAAGAAACAT
This sequence comes from Artemia sp. Qi Xiang Cuo, assembly GCF_049724085.1. NCBI lineage: Eukaryota > Metazoa > Arthropoda > Branchiopoda > Anostraca > Artemiidae > Artemia > Artemia sp. Qi Xiang Cuo. Next base: position 48,793,120 of record NC_142798.1, on the reverse strand, counting down.
TAACTTGCTTAGTGAACAAGTTTGTTAATACTTACGATACACTTAGACATCCAGGTTTCCATATTGTACTTTTACTACAAAATTAATATTTAATCTGATCATTTTGTTCCCTAGAGATAGGAAGTCTCAGAGATTTATTGATAAGGTTCATCGCATACTTAGATATGAAAATTATTGTCATGTCATTATTAAATTGGGAAATTTTGAGATAATCTATAATTTGGATTTATTGTCAAAATGGACTAATACACATGTTCAACAGCGTGATATTGTATTAAATTATATACGCATATACCTTGTAAAACCCAAAAATTATTCGGTGTCTTCGCTTAGCAGTTCAAGCCTTTTGCCCTAGCAGGACCTTGTTTTTTTCTATTCTAGTGGATATATTTTGCAGCAATGCTCGGAGTCCCTAAATCATTTTTCAAAAAAACAAATAATAATAATAAATACATTTACAGCTTTAATCGACAAAAAAGAAGCTTTTCTTATGGAAGTAAAGAGCAAAGCTGAAACATAAAACGAGCACAAATTATTGCTTCACAGATTACGCAATTAACTTTCCTCAAAACCAAAACAGTTTTGAGCTTCTTTTTATAGTTATAACATTGAAAAAATAGAAGAATTCTGTTCAATAGAATCTTGAAGTGTTGAGATTTCAAGGAATTGATATCATTATATATTAAACATTCAATTTAGTTTCAATAGGCCTTACCAGCCATCTTGATTATTATAGTGACTTTTTTCGTTGATGTTTTGAAACAAAAAACCACACCTTTTAAAACACATATAGTTTTTCAATAAAATATAAATAGAACATTAGCCTTTAGAAAGTTTGAAGATGGAAAAGGAGTAGCAACCAAACTCCTGTTTGTAGCAATTTCTGTTCGTTTCAAGTTCAACTTGAGTATTCATTTGAATTTCTGGTCGAATTGGGATTTATTTGTTCATCAGTATCCGTTACCTTTATGTTTAATGTGATTATTTATTTTAATTTCTGTTTGTTTTAGGTTTGATGCTCCGTTTGGCAATGCAGGGCCCAGGGTTCCATCCCCGCCAAATCGATGTTGGGCGACAAGCTTGCTACTTGTCCCTCTAAAAAAGACCCAACACATGAAATATTAATTTGACGCCCTATGTGCCAGCAAGGCACTGGAGGATATTTTGTTTTCTTTTTTTTGGCTTTCTTTATTCTTTGATAGTAGTTTTTAGTCGTTTTAAGCTTAAATTATTGTCGGACTTTATTTCCGCCAGCCTCCCGTTTTAATATGGCTCTTTACTTTTCATTGAAAAATGTTGAATTAAAATCAAGTTTCCATCAAGCCATTGGCCAATTGGAGAGCCAAAGGCAAAGCTGGCATAAGTCTTTTTCAGGATTGTATAAGAAACGATGTCATTTTCACTTGTTGTTAGATTTTGTCTAACATCCATCCATCCATCCTATGGTAAAACTAAGGTAGATAGCCATAAAACTAAGGGATGATCGAGATTTTTGGTTTGATTCATGACGGACAGTTTTAACTGGATTTGTATGCAAAACGGGGAGACTGAATTTGCTTGGACTCACAGGCGAACAAGTGACCCGAGCCTAATAGGCTTGCCCGCCTAGAGTCTCAGGCGGATTACCGTGTTTTAGGATTGGCACACGGCAGAAAAGTCCCTTGGACTCGCAGGCGTCTCTAGGTGGGCAAGCCCACTTAGTCTCAGGCAGGTTGGCAAAATTTTAGAATTGTCAGAAAGAATTTTTTTTAAATTAATTCTTTAAGAAGGTACTAGATATAGCGATTTCCTTTCAAATGAGCCCTCTCCTAATATTCTAAGATCACCAGTTCGATACGATATTCCTTGGATGAAAAGAAAAAGCGAAGAAAAAAAAAAAAAAGGATACACGACAAGTGCTTCTCATGCAAAAAAGTGGTTTCCCTTGTTCTAATTCTTCTGCTGTGCGTTTTCAAGTATGATAAGCATGAAATGTACAATGGTACATTTCTTGTTTTGCTCCAACGCCATCTTCGAAGGGTTTTAGGCTCTTTTTTTTAAATTAAAATAATTTTGATTTTGATATAAATTTTAATGTTTAATATTAATTGAAAATATATTTTTTCTCGTTAGACAGTTTTTTTCGGAAACGTATTTTTAAATTTTCACTTACTGTAGGCCGGGGTTTGCTCTTTACTATGTTACTGCTGTTGTTGCAACCATAATAATTTATTTAGTAATTTAGCGTAAAATTTTTATTGCAGAGAAAAGCAGAAAGGCGCCCACCGTGCATGCATATTCTTCATTTATATTACATGTATATTTATGAATGAAAATGTTCTTCTATTCTTGAATTTAGTAAACAGTTATACTATTTAAAGCAGAAACTTCCGATTCGTAGGATTAACAAACAGATCTTCTTTCTATATATAGATACGATACAAGGCCGTACCCAGGGGGGGGGGGGGGGTTAGGGGGGTTGGAACCTCCCCTGAAATGTTTGCTTGACTCGTAAAAACGTAACAAAAATGGATATAAACAAATTTTGTATGCGTTTTTTGAGTTTTTTTGTGTAAACCCCCCACCCCGAAAAAAAAACTTTGAGTAAAACCCCCTCCGAAAAAAATACCTGGGTACGGCCTTGATAAGATAATTGCCATTTTTTTTACTTTTCAATGATAGCATCCTGTGCTAGTTAGGGTTTCTTTTGACAGTAACTCACTGAGCAGATTAGCCTGACTGATTTGAAAATCCTCTGTCCTGCTTATACTCCTAGCATTTTTTATCACTTAAAATTGGCCTGAGAAAACCCAAGTAGTTGGACTGATCTTTAGTGGTGCAGTGGGTTTGACCTTAGCTTGGTGATACAGGGCCCGGAGATCGAAGATTGGTGTAGCAACACACTGTAGGTTCTATGAAGGGATCTTAGTAGTCAACAAGCGTCCGTTAATCAGATTACTTACTTACTAATAGTTGAATTAGCTAAATTTAATATTTTATCCAGTGACTTTGAGCAAAAGTTATTATTTTCGGCAGAAAAAACAGTAAATTTAAAAAAAAAGGTTTATCCCTCAAGGCACTCATATGAAGGTGTAGTAATTAGGATGTTATTCCGAGAAACATTTCCATGGCTAGTGATCTTCAAGTGGAAGACATGAGGGATTTAAAGAATTTGAGATGGATTGGAACTATTCTTTTTTTTTTTTAGAAAAACATAATTTCTGCAACTGCCGACTCTAAAATTTTATTATGCCAAGGCTAAGAATATCAAATTTCTTCGAAGCTTGTTAAAGTCCCGTGGTATCGTTTGCATCAACACTAAAGATAAATTAACCTCCCATGGATTCTCAAAAAAGCCGGGGTGAGGCTATAGAAACCAAAATAAAGATTTATAGAAATTCTTGGAAGGTAGCCAAAGAAGAAGCAGAATTAGATCTAATTGAATAGAATTAGACAGAGGAGAAGAGTTTGCCAATGTGTTTTGCGGCTCTAGCAGAAAATGGCCAAACCTGATCTCTTTGTATCATGATAATCATCCCATAGTTCAAACAAGAGTTTTCAAGCTCCTATTTGCCCCATTGACATAAAACACACGCACTGCCATCTCGGTCATCAAAAATCAAAACACATTCCTGAAATCGCGATAATGATACATACTGTCTTGAAAAATAAGGGGTATATTTATCAATTTCACAGGCTTCGCCCATTGATTAGGCCAAGAACCGTAGATAGTGCAACTAATTCAATACATAATCCAAATTTGAGTTGGATCAAAGTATACGCAACTCGTGTTTTTAAAGTTTTTTTTCTACATAGAATATGTTTTGATTTTGGATGGCGGGTCATTGTTCATCTACCAGAATGAAATAGACCATTAAACACAAAGACCCTGAAACTATTTTGTTTTTGTATTGTTATTTTTTTAACCTGATTTTTTATATCAGACAGATCCTGAGGCACATTAGACACACTTTAGCTGATCTGTCTTGCGTGTCATACTAAAAACAAAAAATAGGGTGAAACTAAAACTCTTTGATATAGGCCAAATTCCGCCTTCTTTTGCTTTTTTCTTTGAACCCAATGCTGAGTTGTAAAGGATGAATACAGAGGCAATGTAAATCCAATTTCACGCTGACCATTTTCATAGGTCGCCAATTCCAATCACTTACGAAAACAAAAAAAAAAATTAGGAAGACTGTTCCTTCTACTTGATCAGAACTTCGATCATATTCTCACGCAACTCCTTGCTTCTCTAATTAAAGAAGAAATTATATTAACGATACCATAACATGAGTTTGAGCTTTGCAATCAGTTCTCTCATAAGCTTCAAAATATACTTTTTTTCGTCGCAGAGCCGTTTTAATAGCCAAAAAATATCGAGTTGTCACCATATTTCTTAAAAAAGTAGTTTTTTTTTTCAAAAATGAGATCAGACACTTATAAGTATACTAATTTATAAAACTAAACTGATGTCACAATTTCTCAATATTATTACACTGAAAACTTGCTTAGAAACGGCAAACACTAGATGGCATTGTTTTTTTTTTTATTTATTTGTTTTTTTGATAACATGACTAGTTTCTACTCTTTTAAGTTACCTATACTCCTAGCATACATATTATACCAGTAATTCACATACAGGGCCGCTTTTCTTGACAGAAAGTCCTCTCAGTCCATAATTTTATTGGTTTAAATTATCTGGGGTATTTACGCAAATTCACGGGCTTTCCATACAGACTCATGATGTCACATATTGAAGATACTCTACTTCAATACTGGAGTCTTTCCACAATTTTAACAACTCAATTTGAAAATTAACCCAACTCTCTATAATCTTTTGTAAAGATACGGCACAGATGCAAACAAAAAAAGTTCAAGATTTTTAATCTTAAACATTTTTTAAGATTTTTAAAATTAATCTTTTTCTATCAGCTCAATATTGAAAAAGAAAGAACCAATACATTCCTTCATTTTTCAAAAGTGCATCAATAAAATCCCATTTTTTCCTTCGGATTTGCTTTCGTGGTACCGGGTCCATTGAAGCCCCAATCTCTAATAGGTATTTGGTTTATTTGTTGCACTTAGAATTAGATTTCAGAAACTATAAATTTTCGTTCAACGAGAATCTATACTGTATTTATTGTGTGTGACACTAGAACTAATCGAAATAAAGATATGAACTTTTTTTTAACTTTTTATTCATAAAATATTAATTCCAATGGTGAACTCCTTTTCACTTTCAGAAGAAAAATCGGAAGGTATCCCAACAATATTCCAATATATTAACGCTAAATTTATTCCCGATACACGAAGCTTGAAAAAGCTGAAACCAAAAAACCCAAGTTTAAAACCAAACTTAAGATTACTCATAGATGAGCATTCATAAAAGGTTTAAGATAACTTTGGAAAGAGCTGTGAACTTGGGTCACATTTAGTGGCGAGTTTTTGGCCTCCTCCATCAGCCTGTTATATACATCGCCATTTGCCACTCCCAAAGTTGAGTTTAAGATTTCGTCTCGAATATCGAAGGCATCAACGATGCTCACAGCGTTTGGCCGAATTTGTTCAAAAAGGTAACTTTGACGAGATTGCAGACCAACAATGTCTAAGTCAGACAGCCCACCAAACTGTAAAAGAATGTGGATATCTTAACGTGACAAACAACAAAAAAGGAGAAAAAGAAACAAGCTTCATACACATTGCATTAATATAGTAAATCTGCAACTCAAATAGTAAAGTTGAAAAAAGAGGTCATACAGTTTCTACACATAGATTAGCATAATTATGATCTTCTTCGGAGATACAAGTAAACAAGGGTTTCTACAAACAAGAAAAATAAATATGCACAAACTTGAACATCTTAACGTCATAAAATTAAGAGCAGGTCCACATCCACCCTGCATGAGATCCTTTACTAAATTTTATCAACAAAATGTACTTATTGAACCTATATATTCTTCAAGTTTCGCTGTTCTATATCCTTGTACTAATTTTTCATTTACATTATTTAAGTCTTCAAATCCGGCATTTTTATGTGGAAGGACAATAGACCCCCCCCCCACCACCACCAAAAAAAAAGGATGAAGAAGAAGCTGCCAACTCAATGGTCACGATAAACTATAACAAAAGCTACGGAGAGTTAACCTGAGGCACTAAAAGTTAACAGCAGGATATGATCCAACTAACTAATTCAAACGATTACCATTCACATGTTTAGAAGAAATCTAATGAGACTTTCCTATCCCATAGCTCTCGGTAGCATGTCAAGGTTACTAATCCGCTAAGAAAGATTACTTATCCTTAGGATCCCCAAGAAAAAATAACGTCAAATCTTGGGGGCATTTCTACCCTGAAGGGGCATGGATTAATTCCAGGACCAGTTACATCCAGTAATTCCACAAAGACCCGGACGAGCAAAAATACCCAATGTCATGTTATCTTTGATTAGGTTCTGTTTACCTTACAGGGTATATTAAATTACGCGCGACATTGTTCCTTTTTCTTAGTTATCCAAATCGTTTCCCCAATACGTGCCAACATATGGATTTGATGCTATTTTTGTTTGTTGTTGATTTCACTGTGGAAGTTGGGATGAGCCAGATGAACAACCCTTTTAACACCGCTGAAACCCACTCCTAGTAGCACACAAACTTAGACTTTGCTTATCTAATTCAAAATACATAATCACACCATGCATTCTCCCTTTTAAATTATAAGCTAATTTGCCGAAAAAAAAAAAAATACTTGTAATTTACCTCCGTTAATAGAATAAAGAATACAATGAAGGAATTTTCTTTAACGCAACTTAGCGTGCTAAACAAACAAGTCAATTTCTCTTCTGGAAATGAAAATATCAGAGCTGAATAAAATATTCCATACGAGAATTGACTAACTATATCGTCTTAAAAACTTTTCTAAGCGGGTACGATGGAAGAAGCTTACAAGCACTACTTTCAAAGTAAAGAAGTGGAAATAATCGTTTTGGCTTCAAAATAACTCAATTATTGTACATACCATCTAAAATAACGTTTGGCCATACAAAGTTCCCTATTGAGCTAAAAACAACGAACATAGGACACTATCTTTGAAGCTATTGCCCGAAAAGACAAAAAAAAGACAAAAAAGTGCAACCACTTTACGACTGATGTTATGATGTTAACAGATCTTTCAGGACCACCATGTTGCAAAATACTGATATGTTACACAATGAAATGAGTATGTAGTAATTCTAGCACATGTGCCGGTGATTTTTTCAGGGGGGGGGGGATTTAATGGGGACCCCAAAATCGTCAGAATAGTGAAAAAAAGGCATAATAGGAGAATTATATGAAATGTAAAAATACGGGCGGGGTTGGAAGTCCTCTTAAAAATTGTTAAAAAAAGGGCAAAATATATGAAGATTCTTAGGAGATTACAGCAGATATATATATATATATATATATATATATATATATATATATATATATATATATATATATATATATATATATATATATATATATATAGCCCTAGGAATGACCTATGGACGGGTGATAGATACACTTATCTATCAGCAAATGAAATGACATAATTTTTATACAATCCTAAAAAGGGCTTATCCCAGATCAGGATTTACGATTCTTGGGCCTACTTTCCGATATTCACCGTACCAAATGCAGCGCAAAAAACAAAAGAGCAGACTCAGGAAGTGAAAACTGCTAGCTTTGGGAGGTTGAACCAAAGAGATTGAAATGTGACTAGCGTTTTTTCTTAACAGAGCACCTATATCTTTTAAACAGCTTCATGCAATTCATACGAAAAACTTTCAAATTGACCAGGCCTTAAAAAAAGTAAATCTAGTTAAGCATTAAGCAATAAATACTTTGAACCAGAACCTTTCTTTCGTCTTTCCAGATCCCCTTGCACAGCGGCTCAAAATAGATACTTTTGACTTTATTCTTGATAAGAAACCGTATAAGAGTAGTATAAGAAACCGTAAGAGAGAGAGAGAGAGAGAGAGAGAGAGAGAGAGAGAGAGAGAGAGAGAGAGAGAGAGAGAGAGAGAGAGAGAGAGAGAGAGAGAGAGAGAGAGAGAGAGAGAGAGAGAGAGAGTGAGAGAGAGATAGAGAGAGAGAGAGAGAGAGAGAGCACAAGCATTCTCTTCAGAGTTTTAAATTGTAGAAAACTAGGGTCAGCATCTTATATTATTATTTAAACATTTTCTTACCATAATGAAATCACCTTTGTAGGCTAGAATTCCATGAACCAGATATAAATCTCGTAGATGACAAATAACATCTCTCGTGGCTTGTGAAATCTTTATTGATGCTACCTTTTCATTGAAGTTATGAACGACAAAGTAACGAGAGTGACCCTAAAATGGAGAGTAGAATGCAGGTAAATAACGCAGAAACCATGGATCTTATGTTTTGTGCTGTAGTGTTTTATTCATGCCTATGTTTAACTGAATAGGAAGTTCTCCTTAATGGGTCAACACAGGCCTTAATATTGGAGTCACAGAGCATCGACTAAAAACCAAGTTATAGGAAAATTTGCCACGCTTCCATTGTCTTCCATTGTCATTTTTCTCAATAAAACAACGCTTATAATCGGGTCTCGGTCATGATTTTGAAAGATTTACAAATACTATTTATTTCTGCAAGTTAATGAATGCACAAAAAAAGAAACAAAATTAGGAGGGTTAAAGTCACGAGGAGCTGGTGCGTATATTCTGAATAAAAACCCATGCTCAGAAATTCAGACTCCCAAACTCTGTACATGAAGCACTTCTTCCGTTTCTCATGAAAGAAATAATATACTAGTTAGTAAACTAAAGTTCTAGAGGTTTTCCAAGATTCAAAATAAATTCCCATATTAGATATTATTTATGATATACCTGTAATTTATTCTCATATAAAAGAGTACTGTATACATAATCCTTAATTAACTGGACTTAACATTAATCTGTTTTATTTTCATTCTTATCCATTCCTCCTTTCACAAGGCCATATCCAGGGGGGGGGGGGGGAATTACCAGATTTGACCCCCCCCCAAAAAAAAAAAAAAAAATTTTGGACTCGTAAAGACGGGAAATATGCATGTAAATTTAGTTGTGATACTTTTTTTATACAGCTTACGGCTTTGGTACTCCTATATGGAATATTCTCTTGAACAAATATGGTAGCAGAATTTGTACTTATTTGTTACAACACGACCAGGCATTGGCGATTGTGTGAATAATTTTTTTCTGTGATGAAAAGAAAACACAAAAAACAACAGTTCACGTCATGTCGATTTTTATTTTCTTTGTGGGATATTTTTTTTTTTACTTAACAATTTGAAATTTATTACGACCTCCCTTCTCCTCGGCTATTCTATGGACAACAGGTTGCTTTTTTTTTTTTTCCCCTGTTGCTGGACAATCATGTAAGGGTGCGCCATCATTCTTAAAAAATCTGTTTAACGTATCATTCACTATTTTAATTTTTGACCTTTTTTTAAGTTTTTACAAGCATTTTGGAATATCTCGACTGCTGTGCGCACCCCTCGTAGTGACAGAAAACCCAAATTGTTCAATATACGATAGAACTGATGTGTTATTTTGAAATAACGTATTTTTCATATTGTTTGGATTCTGATTAAATAGCATTTTTGGAATTTTTCATTGCAAACAAGAAGATTTAGAAAGAAATACTGCATCAAATTCACACAAAGTATAATCTTTTATGTTAGAACAGATATAAAATACTAAACTGACTTATTTTTATTTAAACTGCATGGTTAAATAAAAAAAAAACCTGAAAGGAACGATGCAATCCAACAAAGTTCAGGGTTAACAACAAGTTTTACTGTATTAATAAGCACCACCATTCATTAAAATACTTATAACTAAATTGAAACTTTTTGAGATACACAGTTTACACTTAGTAAGACAGTATGTTTTGAGCTAAAAAACAGTTTCTATCTTTACACTACGTTCAGTTTCTCTGTTTCATCCAACTGTTTAACTTTTATTTTAATATACAGTTATATCTTTATGTTACCTTGATGCGCCATCTTTGGATGACCAGACTTATAAGACCCTCTCTTAAAGAGCAATAGTTAGCTACTATGAGTTAATTGACAAGACCCTTGAGTGTGAGAGTAAACTTCCACAATAATATATACTTTGAACGGTATTACTCTTTTGTAGGCTAACGTGATAAGTAGCTTTAATCGTTATATGTAAGTCGTTCAACATATACCGAGCGTAATATCAGAAAGAAATCTCCCATATCCTTTTACAACGTGATAGATCATGTATTTTAGCAGCAGAGATAGGTAATGTTTAGATGATTACGAATTAAACAGTCTCAGCTTATCTACTACTACTACTACTGCTACTAACAACTCACCGCAGCACCATGCCGCCTGTGGCCAACACAGCTACGCACACTCCTCCTCCATCCTAATCTATTCAAAGCCTCCCTTTTTACACCCTTCCACGAAGTTCCCATTCCTTTAAATCTTTCTTTACGACGTCCTCCCACCCCAGACGAGGACGACCAGCTTTCCGTTTAGCCCTAGAAGGTTGGCAAAAAAGCACGATCTTCGGCAATCTGTCATCCTTCATCCATACAACGTGCCCTAGCCACTTCAACCTTTCTTTCATTATAGCCCTAGAAAGCGAGATTGAACCGAATTTTTCGTACAGCCTACTGTTTGAAATACGTTGAGTCAGCCAGGCACCCAGAACAATCCGTAAGCAATTTTTCTGGAAAACATCTAGAAAATCTTCATCCGCTTTTTGGAGCGCCCATGAGTCAGAGCCACTGTCTTATCTAATCTTATAGTATAGCTTATTGTCATCCAAAAGTAAGATTGACAAAGAGATCAAGATGTTATTTACCTTAGCAGCATCAATTAGAAGAACCGAGGCTTTGTTCCAAGCGATATGCGGGTTCATTCCCTGGGTAATCAATCTATCCAGTTCAGCTGCTGCTCTTCTAACTAGTCTAAAATGAGTAAAGAGAAATACAGTACGTTCCAATTGAAAAATCAGGCACGTAAGCACGGGGCAGACGTACAATCCTCCCAAACTCTCCTCGTTTGAATAATTTGTCTTTTAAGTTCGCATAGTTTCATTCTGTTTATCCTTCGACGCTGTTTTACACCCCACTTTCAGTTCTCAATTTAAAATCTCCATCGCAGATTGATTGGAGAAACCTATTTGGTTTAACTTAAGACGTGTGAATAAAGACGAGTCTACGCAGAGAATGTGTATTTTGATCAATATTCCCGCCTGTAAAGAATCAAGCTATAATAAGCTTGTATAATAACAAGAATATCTAAAAGTATGCCTCGACGAGAACTATTATTTCTTCGCCACACAGCAATAGCACTGAATCTTGAATCCCGATATCACGGAGCGACCTTTGATCATTAGAAACATGTCTGAATAACTGCACACAGAGGTGTCCCACCCTAATCTCCTAAAAAAAAATTCGCGAAAAAAAAAAGAATTATATACGACAAGCATGAATTTCCTTGTTTCTTTTTCTTTTTTTCAAGTACTATTACACTCCCCCCCCCAGTCTTAGAAAAATACCTTGATGCTTATCCCATATGCGTATCCTGTATCCCCCTTTAATGCATATCAATAATGCTTATCATTGTGAAAATGTCTGGATAACTGCACACAGAAGCGACACTCCAAACAAGGAACGTCCTACCATCATTTCCTATAAGGATTCTTTTAAAAAGAACGTTATATATGACAATCGTGAATTCTCTTGTTTCTTCTTCTTTTTTCAAGCACCCACGCACCCACATATCCTTAGATATATAACTGGATGCTTATACCCTTCTAAGCCACTAGATAAATGTGGAACAGAAAGAGGAAAAGATGGAGAGGGAGAAAGAGGGGAGGAGGATAAATATAGCCAATACTGCCCGCCAAACTGTAAGTTATGATTTAAAAAAAGTTTACTGTTTACATCGTTAGTTTGCATCATTGGCTCCAAAGGTCAGGTTGATTAAGCATACGTAGAAAAAAAATCAAACGATTATTCAGCTTCAGAGATATAATAAACGACAGTAACAAACAGGTCATTACGATAGAAACTGTTGGTATCGGCTGAATAAATTAACAAGATTTCTTATAGCCTGTCAACTAAAACCCAATATAATTTTAACTCTGGTCTGGTTCTGAATATTATATATTGTAACGTTATACATAGAGTTGCGCAGACTATTGCTGTAGTCTTTTGTCAGGCAATTCACCGACAGTCTTTTGGGGAATTTAAATAAGAAAAAAATCGGTCGAAACTGCGAACCTTTGCTGAATACTGTAATATTTTTAGTTTCCGAGGATAGCACAAATAATTCTGAAGGGTAGTCATTGAGCTACAGATTCTGAAATATCTTTTTGTTAATACTGTCCTGTTTCCCTTACTTTCCAGCAAGCAAATATACCCAAGAAAATGAGATCAGCGGATTAAGGTCCATTAAAGCAGGGGCTTCCCACATCTTTCCATGTTTCTCTTCTTGGTACACCTGTTTCAAAATTAGAAAAGGGCAAAAAAGACACCACAAAGCCTTTTATATACAGCCTTAGTATATAGACTACGAAAAAATAGTTGCAACCGAAAAAAAATCGAAATTGCTTTTACTAAGATTAATTAAAAAAAAATTTTCCACAAAATAATTTTTTCAAAGAAAAGTAAAGAGCTCCATTAAACTTCAAATAATCTACCAAGCGTGAAACTACCACAAATCAGCATCGATAAATAAATGAAACCCAAAACGAACAGAAATTACAATAAATAACCGAGTCAAACTCAAAACGAGCAGAAATTAACATGAGTAGGGCTCAAAACCCCTATGCCTTCCCAAGGCCAGGACATAATTTGTACTTAACTGAAGAAATATAAATGTTTTTACTTTCATAACTTTAATAAATCAAATAATATTAACAATTTGATTACTAAATATCAGTATATGTATATTAAACTGACAATTCACAATCATTTGCATTTTTTTCAGTAAAGTGCAAATTAAGTTCTGGCCTTCAGAAGTTATAGGGGTTATGAGCCCTACTCATGTTAATTTCTGCTCATTTTGAGTTTGACTTGGTTATTTATTGTAATTTCTGTTCGTTTTGGGTTTCATTTATTTATCGATGCTGATTTTAGGTAGTTTCACGCTTGGTAGATTATTTAATTTTATTTTTTGCTCATTTTTGGTTTAACGCAGTTCTTTACTTTTCTTTGAAAAACTCATTTTGTGGAAAGAGTTTTTTTAATTAATTTCTGTTCGTTTTATATTGACAGTCTTTTCAGGGAAAAAGAAAATAATACTTTGAATCTTTTCTTCTTTTTTTAAGACTTCATTTTTTGGCCTGCTATTCGTATGCTGGAGAAAAATTTTCAGCAATTTTTAACAACATACACCCTTTTAAAAATCTGGACACAAATAGCAGTGTTTAATTTAGTTTCATACCTCCTCTAGTTGACCTGTAATAGAAAACTTGATGCCATTCGCGAAAAAAATCGGTTATTCTTTATTTGATAGCTTGGATATACTTACGCTATTTTGATTTGGTTAAATTTTAAGAGCAGAAGTAGCCCGAAAGTTTGAACATAATACCCTCAGTCGTTCTTGGGATACTGTTGAGATGCCTTATTGGGAATTAGCATTAACGTAGTGCATTTTGATTTAATCTTAAGGCAACATTTAGTTTTTAAATAAAATGGACAAATGGGAGGTTGGGCATAGAAGGGGGACTAGTTGCCCTCCAATCACTTTCGACTATTAAAAAGGGCGTTAGCGCTTTCTATTTTCAATCGAATGAATCCTTTTTGAAGTTCCTACGACAACTCCTTCGATACTAAGTGCACTGGTCTAAACAAGAAAAAAAAATAATAATACATTTTACCCAGATCGATCTTTACTATAAAAATGTCAAGCCTTCCGATCAATTTCGACAATTAAAAAGGGCACTAGCAATTTCAACTTCCAATCGAATGAGCTCTTTTTGAAGTTTCTACGACAACGCGTTCTATAAAAACCTTATATGCCCCAAGGGCATAACTTACAATCCTTACCCTGAGGGCTGTGGGGGGGGGGGGGGGGTTTTCGTCCTCAAAGACATAAATTCCGGAACTTTCAACTACGTTGAAAAAAGTGGCTATCTAAAAATTTTGATTGGATGTGTTTGGGTAAAACATGGGCGTGAGAGGGGGGTTAGTTGCGCTCTAGTCACTTTCGACTATTAAAAAGGGCACTAGCCCTTTGAATTTCCAATCGAATGAGCCTTTTTTGAAATTTCTACGACAACACTTTCTATAAAAACCGTATATGCCCCCAAGGCATAACTTACAACCCTTGCCCTGAGCGCTGTGGGGGAGTGTACTCCTCAAAAACATAATTTCTATCTCGAAATCAACTACGCTGAACAAAATGGCTATCTCAAAACTTTGATTGGACGTGTTTCGAGAAATGGCGGGCGTGGAAGGGGTGTTAGTTGTCTGCCAATCACTTTCGGCTATTAAAAAGGGCACAAGCCACTCCGATTTATAATTGAATGAGCCCTTTTCGAAGTTTCTACGACAACTTCGTCGATACGAAGTGCCCTGATGTAAAGGAAAAAAAAAAAAATAAGTAATACATTGTGCCAACATCGTTCTTATATGCCCCCAGGGCATAACTTAGACCCTTGCTCTGAGGGTTGTGGCGGAGTGTCCTCCTCAAAAACATAATTTCTATCTGGAAATCATCTACGCTGAGCAAAATTGCTATCTCAAAATTTTAATTGGAGGTGTTTCGGGAAATGGTGGGTGTGGAAGGGGTGTTAGTGGCCTTACAATCACTTTTGACAATTAAAATTGGCACAAACCAATCCAATTTCCAATTGAATGAGCCCTTTTCGAAGTTTCTGCGACAACTTCTTCGATACGAAGTGCCCTGGTCTAAAGGAAAAAAAATAATAAATAATACACTGAGACAACAGCGTTCTTATATACTGCCGGGGCATAACTTAAAACCCTTGCCCTGAGGGTTGTGGGGGAGTGACCTCCTCAAAAACATATTTTCTATCTGGAAATCAACTACGCTGAACAAAATGGCTATCTCAAAATTTTGATTGGATGTGTTTGGGGAAATGGTGGGTGTGGAAGGGGTGTTAGCGGCCTTCCAATCACTTTCGACTATTAAAAAGGGCACTAGCCATTCCAATTTCCAATGGAATGAGCCCTTTTTGAAGTTTCTACGACAACTTCTTCGATTCGAAGTGCCCTGGAATGGAAAAAGAAGAAAACAAAAAAAAATAATAATACATTGTGCCAACATGTATCTTTACTTAGTTCTTTACTTAGGCAGCGCGATTGCGCTGCCTATGATAGGAGATGGGAAAGCAGAAGCTTTAAACAGGGCGAGATGGGGGAGGAGCAATCAACGGTGCTTAACACCGAGTCGAATTTACAGCAATACTAGATAAGAGCTTACCCAAAAGCGGTTCTCCGGTAAACCGTCTCTAGAAAATACGGATCATAGATATTTCCAGAAAGCTTCTGACTTCTCATACTTTCCTTTTCACTCAGATAGCTGCTAGTATAATTTCCTCCATTTTTATAGGACTTTATTAAGTGCCTAAAATAGAAAAAAACATAATGGGCTAATCATTGTATATTTAAAAGCTAAAAAGAAATAAGAAACGAAAGCAAGCGATCGAACCACGTCCACTAACAGTGTTTTGACCTGTTTGCACTTTTCTTTTTTTTTCCGAAGTAATCTGCCTTTTTTTTTTGAACCACCTGTTTGCATCTTTTGAAATTTTTTTTTTAACCACGTCCGGTAACAGTGTTTTGACCTGTTTGCATTTTTCTTTTTTTTTCCGAAGTAATCTGCCCGTACATCTAAAAAACGGTAGTTTTTCAGTACATCTTTGAAAGAATACATTTAGGAAGGAAAGGGGTACTTTTGGACTTAAATCTATTTTCATCCAGCTCCAAGTTCAATGAAAACTTTTAATTTTGATTTTCAAAGACACAAATGGTTTCGGTGAACAAACCAGTAATTTTCTTTTTGTAAATTTGCATGTAATTTCCTATCTTCAGATAAAGAACTATAATCAATAGAAATTAAAAAAGAAGGTAAATTTTCCCTAGATTGTATATTACACCTACTTTACAAGCAAAAGAAACAATAGGCCACAGGGCAGCTAAATGTTTTGATCCAACACAAAAAAGTTTCAATTTCAATTAGCACAATTTTTACCAAACTTACAAAACCTTACGAAATCTTAGCATAAAGACAGAGGGAGGAATCAGGCTTGGAAAGCCACTATCTCCCGTCTGCACCTTTCTTGTGATTTCCATCCCTGTTAACAGAGAAAGTTTGATCATTTTTATTGGAGCCAAAGACTAGAAAATGGTTTTTATATTTAAAGCCTCTTTTTAAGTAAGGAAATAAATTTACGGACAATGTTGAATTTCGACCAAGGAAATTATATTGTCAGGGAAAATTATGTAATGGACAGACTACATAGCTGTGTAGGAGTATGGGGGATGGGCATCTGTAATACTGAGACTTATATCCACTCCTAGTGTGGAATAGCCTATACTGTTTAAGACTAGTAGGCTATTTTCTTATAACATAGAAAAAACCGTTTGGGAGAAACCTCAAGCTTGGAATCTACCTGAGACGATACTACTCAATCACCACCTCAGACTACAAAACTCCGTTCTAGGCTGGGGAGTGGGCTAATGAATCATCGTCTGGGTGAACTTTCTGCTCACTTTAATTAGCTAAATTAGTCGTTTAAGAAGTGATTATATTCTTGCGCAAAAGGAAGGAATAGGTTGATGCTCTCCCCCCCCCCCAAAAAAAAACAATTTTTTTTTATTTGTAAAAACGTAATAAACTGCATATAAAATATTTTTTATGTTTGTTTTAAGTTTTTCCTTGTAACCCCTCCCCCCCCCGAACAAAACCCTGGATACGCCCTTGACTAGGGGCCCAACAGGCTGTTACTAATAGACTTGTAACATGTATCTTCTGATAAGATCTATTGCAATTGTGTACTGGCATGGTCGACAGGATATTTATAGGTTAACTAATTCTCTGTTGAAAAATTACCTTGCCACTTGCAGCCAGAGAACTGTATTTTCACCTTCATAAGTATAAGCAGCTTGAACTTGCGAATATATACGTGGAAAGTTCGAGTTAGACATGTAACCATGGCCCCCACATGACTGTCGCAATACTTCAACAAACTGACCAATATCAGTTGTCGATAAAGCTTTAAGGCCACACGACAAGGCATGGAGCTGAAAGAAAAAATAAGAGAGTAGAATAATTGAAAAAAAAAATTGTTTCCTTCGGTCAATTTCTTAAAGAAAAATTACTGCAACAATTTTTTATTGTGAAAGACAATGAAGACAGTGAATTCTACCTTTAAAAACATAAAAAATAAACTCGAAACTGGAGTATAAGGTCCAATATCAGGCATATCAAATCTTCTGCCAAATAGCCATGTACAGGCCACACACCAGCGATCAGCCGCCACTCGTGATTTATGACCACAATAAGATTCCAATTTTCGGCTCATGTAGTAGTACAGTAAGCACCTAATTTTATGCAACGCATAATTCAGGAGGAAATAACTAACAGATAAAACATATTTATTATTGAGAGGTTCTGTCTCAAGGAATTAAGCTTATTCAGTACATTCCACTAATAGTGTCACTCCATTAGTGAATCACTTTTAGGGACCCTTTTTGACGCCTAAACCACCCAGAAGAGGTGAAAGAAGATTATAACTTTCATATTCTTTGCTAGGTGGATTGTGTTTATTTTCTTCTTGGGACGAAAAGCTGATATTTACGGCGGTATTCATACAAGTTACCACCCTACTCATTCTCGCTGAACTATTTAGAAAAGAAAAAAAGGGTAGTTTAACAATAATCAAAACCTAAAAATAATAACGGTTATCATCCGCCCCAAGTAACAAAAAAAGGCATAACGCGACATGCGAAACCTTTCTGCGTTGTGGTAAAGACAAATAAATTTCCATGGCTGTTTGTACTTCAAACATTTGATCACTGGCTTCGTTCTGTAATAATATGGTAACATTATTACTTTAAGAAAAAGGGATATAAAGGAAAGGATTTTAAAAAAAAGCGTAGTTTTTGCCTCTTATTCAACACATTGGCCGTTCAATTCAAAATACTTCGCAATGAACTGGCGTTAGAGCCAATTTTGAAATCAGCGGCGACACTACAGCGTTAGTAAAGGGTATCTTCCATGTATTATTCCTTCCTTCCTTTTTCCCCCAGCCGCTTCATATGGAAGGAAGGGTCGGGAAATTTTCAAAGAGACTCATTTGACTGCAAATCGAAAGTTATAGTACACTTCCTAGGAGTCGAAAACGGTTGGAGGGCACATGCTCCATTCCGTCACGATTGTTGCTACCCACCCATTCCAAAGCCCTCGAGAACAGCGATAAAAATTTTCAGAGAGCCATTTAATTCAGAATTATCAAAAGGTCAATAAATATGTCTTCAGGGATGACATGATCCAGCAGGTCCTGGTGCAAGAGCCCTACATTATATAGATTACCAATTGTTTACGCACGTGCTTTGCAATGGAAAAAGGGAGGTTGCTTGATCTTCGGTTTGCAAATGGCTCAAAAATTACATTGCTATCTAGGTCAAGAGCAAACCGAATTTTCTTATGAGAGAGGGGAAGGGAGGTAGAAAAACCAGAAATGACACGCGTAACTGAGTAAAATTGAAAAATGCTATGCACATGCCGGGTTTTAAAATCATCTACAATACCTGAGGAATGGCTTAGATAATCAAGCTGAAAGTTTCAGGGAGTGCCGGGGGGGGGGGGGGAGGGGCTACGATTCTAGTCAAAGCGGACATCACAGTTTGAATTAGAGTAGGGGTTGAGGTAAATCAAAATTGGGTCATCGAAATTGCGTATCTGCAATATCTCTGGAACGACTTAGGGATGGTGTTGAGACTTTAAAGGCATGTTGGGAGTGATGTTCAAAAAGGAACGGAGGACATCCCCCTCTTGCCTGTTGAGAGAAGGACGGGGGAAGGAGGGGCAGTAGAATTCAAATTTTGTGTAAGTGAGAGGCGGAAGGGGCAAAGCAATTGTGTTTCCGACCCGTAAAACGTTTTGCACTATAAGACCCTGTGGGACTTTTAATTTATGCACGGTTAAGTGTCAAGGTAAATCAAAACACACAATATGTTGCCAGGTTATCAAAATAACGCATCAGCAATACCACGTTAAAAGCTTGAGGCATCAAGTTGAAAATTTCAGGGAATGTGGTTGAGGGCAGGTGGACGTTGAATCATGGCTTGGAGGGAGAAGGGAGAGTTAAATCAAAAGACACTATGTGCATGCAGGTTATCATAAAAACATATCTAATCATCTTGAGAACGGCTAGGGGGATTGATTTCAAGCGATCAGGTGGCGGTAGATAAGGGCTATCAACTCCGTAAACTTTCCGTGGACCCTCTGTAGAGCGTCATTCTCGCTTTACTGAAAACAAAAATTTATTCTAAACTATTCTTTTTTGTGATTATAACATTGAAAAAAAAAAAATCCTGAGACTGTTAAAAAAACACTGTTCAAAATTTATATTGGTTTCACTACAATAAAAATGACGCTAAAGCCGCTTAGAGGGTTTAAGAGGAGGGGCTAGCCTCACTCTTAGTTGTAAACCTTGATAAGCCTAGTGATATTACTCTTTTGTTGTGTTTTAATTGATGTTATACCAAACAAAGTCACACATCTCAAACAAATTGGTTTCAGTAAATCTTAAACCACGCTCTGACCTTAAAAATTTTTAGGGGGGCGACAGAACTACTTCTTTTTATGTTAATTTCTATTAGTTTTAATTGTGACTTGATAACAATTTTTTATTTCTGTTTATTTTAGAATTAATCTGTTCATCTACATCACGATCTGCAATCTCAATGTTTGATATGGTTATTCAAACAAATTCTAGGCTTAATTTTCTAATAATTTTAAAAATTCTAATGCTAGGCTTAGGTTTTAACATGACTCTTTACTTTTCTTTGAAAAACTTCTTTTTTGGAAAAGATTTATAGACTCATCTTTATAAACGTTTCTATTTTTCCCCAATTTGGAAAAATTATACTGCAGTTGAAGAGAACAGTTACTTTTAGAAAATTCAGTTTAGTTATGAAAGTACTATTCAGGTGTAAAAAACAAAAAAAAACATGTTCAAATGATGAATTAAAATTAGAGAGTATAAGGATAAGAATTACCAAATTTTTATAAAGAAGACCAAATAGACAAAATTTTCCATTTTTTTTTTTTTTTTTTTTTTTTTTTTTTTTTTTTTTTAAGTAGGCAAATACTTGGCTGCTTAAGGGGCAACAAAGAAAGATACTAAAGGTTATGAAAATTACTCAGTTTCACTTATTTAGTTCGTTCCATTCGCTCTGACAAGAATCTCGTCAAAGTATGGACCAGGATCATAATTGTATGCAATCTGAATTTAAATAATTCAAAGCTAAGATCTTTAAATATATATTACAAATCAATATGGTGATTTCTCAGGGTTTTCAAGAATATCATTTGTTACATGAAGCTGATTTATTTACAGGATAAAGACTCAAAGATTGTTTAAATAAAGACGAAGACCACACTGCTTTTCCATCACAAAACCAGTGTCCAGCCTCTGGTAAAATGAAGTTTTACAAGAATGTAATGGTTTTAGTAAATGTAATGGTAAAAGTAATGGTAAATTTTACCAGAATGGTAAAAGTAATGGTTGGGGACTGTTTTAATTCTAGTTTTAACGGTCGCATTTTGTTGTAAGTCTTATTTTATTTATACTCATGCTTTGTTGAGGACGGCTGTTGGATATAGAGCCGAAATACTCATTTAAGAAATATTCAAATAAAATTTTTTTTCGGAATATTTAATATTCAGAGATATTTAATTTGATTTTTTATAGATTGCTTAATGTGGGTCTTCTCAAACCAAGTAGTCAAGGAATGGAACATCCTCCCCCAAAAAATGGTTCTGGCTGACTCTACTAACTCTTTCAAGAATAGCATTGACAAGTTTTTTAGTGAAAGTAAATTTTTATAGAGTTGAAAGCTTTTTTATTGCAATATATTATTATTATTATTATTGTTTCAAAGGCATAGCATTAACAATTCTAATTTGCCGCAAAAAAAGTTTAAATGAAATAGCAAAGACTGCTTTCCACTAACGGACTGGGTGCTCTAGCAAAGACTAGCTAACGCTTACCGAAGTACAAATATCGGTCTACAGGTTTTCACTGAGAGTAAATGTTAATATTTAAGTAGCTGGTTTGGCTAATAAAAGCGTGGAAGCACCATGAACTCTTGGCAAAGTGCGAATATCGGCCATGGACCTTTCTGCTGAGCGTGAAATCATTGTCATAATTGTGTTACTTTTATGTTTGATTCACAGATGACCACTGTTGTGTGAACAATAAAATGTTTAGAAGTGTTTCTGGATTTTCTGTTCCCCTGTCTTGAAAAAAAAAAGTATTTGTTACTGAATTAAAGATTTTTTTCTTTTTTTATGTGTTTATATGAAGTCTACGGAATTATTTAGCTATGTTTTTACTTTTTAGTATAAAAAAGCGAAAGAAAAAAAGTGTTTACTTCAGGTAAGAGATCCAAATCTATTTCTTCTCCTCGTTGAGTAGTCTCCTGGTACAAATCAATTATATAAAATGCAGCAAATTTCAAGGCAAAACAGGCAGCAACTGGTGGGAAAATTTTTGCTTGCTGTGCTTGATATTCAATTATCTGGGGCTCTGGTTCCCTAGAAAAAACTAAATAGAAAAAATTGTAATTAAGAAAAATAAAATGTGAATCAGACTTGATTTGAAAACCAGATTGTTTCCCTTAATTAACTCTGTCACTGTCACCAAATGTCAGAGAAGCACAAAGAATAAAAGTAAAATCTGCTAGACTACACCAAAAAACATTCTCTATCATTCTTTTCCACTAGTTAGCTGTTACCACATGGACTAACAAGGGGCATTCTTTGCCTTAAAAATCATGGGCTCTTTCATACACACCAAAATAAAAATAACACGGAATTTATTTTAGTTATTGTAACTGCATCATCACTCAGTCGGACAGACAAGGGCCAAAATACTGAAAAACTGAATTTTTGGGATACAAATTTGATCCCGTCAACAATTTGAATTCAGCTATGCCAAAAAAAAATGATTAATATAGAATCTATATTTGAGAACTCATTTTCTAAGAAACACTAACCTGTACTATAGATTAATACTTCTTCACGTAGAAGATTTCAAAGTCATGATTTTTAAAGAGCCTGGTCGATTTGCAGTAAAAACAGATAGCTGTCTCTACCCGTACCCTACTTATTTCATTCCCAGTAATTATTCTTGAGGTCCCAAACTTGGTATTACGAAGGTAACATGAAAAGCTTATACTCGAATATATGATATAATACATTTAATGGAGATGAATAAATGACCTATTTTTAGGGGAGAAATTAAAAAAAAAAACTGGAAATTACCTATAAACTTTTTGAAGCAAAAAAAAAGATACCACAAAAAGGTATATCAATATTCTACCTAAGTAATGACGTCTAATTAACCTGATTCCAACTACTTCAAGCTGCACGCTTTTATAATTTTAAAAGAGCTCCCTAAAAAGTCAAATATTCCCCCATCCTATATTTTCGTCAAGGGAGGACAATATTCTTTACAATTAAATTTAAAAAAGCTTCCTGATCCTGAGAAAAAAGGAGTTAGGGGTGCCGGAACATTACATGGAAGAATGTATTTGCATTAGCATCACTCATCGACCCCTCATCTCCAGTTGGGCAAATCATCATGAAACTAAAAGGAGACCATAGTGGACCCCAGAAGGCTCTCCCGTAAAAGAAGAAAGAATATGAATAGATCATTTTTTTTTAGTCGTCCCCAATCCTATTAAAACAATCTACTATAACTAAGAACAGGCAGTAACACTGAAAAAGGTCAGTGGCATCAATTAGGGTAGTGGGGAGACAGAATATGGAAATTTTCTCCGTAGACTTCCCTCCTAGACTTTGAAAATACCTTAGTAGGGGTATTTCCATTGAATGTGCCGTTTTTGGTATTTTCATTGACAACATTGAAAAAACAATAAAGTTGCCCCCCCCCCTGGATTTTAACCTTCCTATAGACATTCCCCCCCCCCCTAAATTTTCGTGAATTGACTCCACTGGGATGGGCTTCATTGAATCGTCGGAGATAAAGAACGATAACCTAATTGATGTGAGACGTTGTAGTGATTTTCATTTAAAAATAAGAACAAAATATATTTCATCTAAAGAGCAGTATAAATATAATAGAATTTTTCGAATTGTAAACTATTCTTAGCGAAAACTATCTCTACCATTATACTACATTTTTTTTTAATACGAAATCAAAAATTTTAAATCAGATTGGGCTATAACTCTGACAAAATAAATCAAATTTAAAGTAATTTTATTTTTAGACCCAGGACTGTATTGTAAATTCTAGATTGTTTATTTTAGAAAAAATAGAGCGAAAAAAAGCAAAAAACAGAGCCTTTTTTTGTAAGCGGTTGAGACACCCAAACTTATAGTACTAATTACTTTATAAAAAGAACATTTTTAAGACACAAAATCAATTCTTTTCGATCTTAATTTTGCAACAGTGGAATTCTACACTTGCAGCAAAAAAAAAAAAATCTAACTATAATAAGAAAACAAATACCAAATAAAAATAAAAAAGGGAACATGGCTAATTTTCCAAGACACTGGAGCAGAAAAAGCAAAAATAAACTTGAGAATATTTCCATAAACAACTTAACAATTGTCATCAATTAAATATCAATTTATGCATTGGCCATTCTCACCTTTACTACAAAAAAAATGGCTGATTTTTAATCATATAATACGGTGAGACAGACAAACATCTCAATGACTAGCATATTCTCAAATTGTAGATCAACTCCATGTCCCTATGGTTCATGCACTGCAGCTTTATATTTCTCTTTATTAAAACCATACCAGTGCAAAATGAAGGGGGTACCTAGGACTGGTCTGAAAGACCCTCCCGCAAATTTGCAGGATACTTGGGGCCAAAAGCATCAACTTTTTGAGGCGTGAGTAATGCCCCTGGTATCATTTACCGATTAACTCAAAATCTAAAATTTTTACGAATATAATAGACCAACAAAAAAGATTCAGGACAGAATATATCTGGCAAAGGAGTTTACAGAAAAAAAAAGAAGCTTAAAACTCATTGCAGGTGTTAAAACTCGTAATAGCTGGTTTGAAAGGATATTCTCCTAATTTAGAAGCCCTGAAGAACCATAAAAGTCTCAAAAGCCAAAGCTAAAAACGGAACACCCGACTTTACAGTGGTTGGCTGTATCTTGCCTAACACAAAGCTTTTAAAAAAGATAAGTTTTCCAAAGCTCCGGCGAAAGGTACGATCGAATAAAACATTTCACTTTTAATAAAAAGTCCTGTTTTTAAAAACAGGACTTTTAACTGAACCTATTGCCTTATTTCTGTTCACTCCTCTTTTCTCCCATTTTATCTCAAACATACAAAAGTATAGTCGTAGTAATCCGACCTTACTATTAATATAAATTCAACCTGGCGTTAAGTCAAACAATAGCCCTCTATCCCCTTCAATTTAAACCACCATCATGGCCACCTCCCGGAACATTTGTAGAAAATGTAGGTCACCTTTCCAATCTCCTTCTAACCAAACCTGAAGCATCGTGTTTTTCTTTTTCCTATCGCAGGCTTTCATGATTTAAAAGCCTTTTAATGATGCACATCCATGTGTGGGTTCGAATAAGTCCACAGGTAAAAAGTAGCCTTTGAACACAGAAAAGTAAAAATTCCCTGAAAATGGAAAGAGTGCTCGGTCTGTTTCATTTGCTCGAACAGATTGATATGAGCCTTAAGACTACATTTTTCTCTTTTGCAAGGACGGAACAATGAGGGGAGTTCAAAAAAGGTCATCCTCTTTAACGAGAAGGAAGCCAACATAAAAAAGAAACAGGACAGGACTAAGAAACAGGCAAGGCCGTATCCAGGGGGCGTTTAGGGGGGGGGGGGGTTGACCCCCCTCCCTGAAATGTTTTTCCTACTCATATAAACAATTTTTGATATGTTTTATAGTTTTTTTGGTATCTCCCCCTCTGAAAAAAAACCTCGCCAAAAACAATCCCGGATACGGCCCTGGCAATAGGGCTTAAATTTTCTTTTAAATTTGATGGTTGTGGGAAAGAAGTAGATACTGCTTACCCTGGAAGCAATTCAGATTGTTTTCGAACACAGCTGTAGCGAACAGCAATCGTGGCAGCTTTCATCAACTGCTGGCAGGCATCAGAGACAATTACAACACGCACAAAAACCATTGTGCCATAGCTTAACTTGGAATGAGCAGGTTTTACATAGGTGCCATCCTGTAAGATAAAATCACCAACTTTTTTTTCTGTTACAATTAACAAGATCCATAAATACGCATCATGGGAAAAGTAACAAAATATAAGTCTCCGACAATTAATAATAATGTTTCTAATGTTTATACGGTATAGATATAAAGCGTGAACAATACATTTATTTTAGGAAAGGAAGAAGCATTGCAGCAATATAACTAGCAGGCTGGTATTTAAAATAAAAGAGAGATAGATGAAAAACAGTTAGAAATTATCAAAGAAACAAATAAAATAAAATACGGAAAATTTATAAAATAAGTTAAGAAACAATTCAGTCTGAATCTAGGAGTTTATGAATGATCTTAATTGACTGCGTTTGCCGTAACAAACTTGTTGATATACGGTGTGAAGAATTCACGATCATAAAAATAGTTTAATTGGTCGTTGGATAAGAGCAAGGATCCTCCAAACTTGGCTTTTAATTCTCCTGTTCCCAGGTATGGCTGTTTGCCATGTCTTTGAGCAGCATATGTAAATTAAGCGCTGTGAGCATGGTAAGAAATAAATTGATGCTAAATTGCAATAGTTGTTTAAATTTATCTTGATTGTATCCTCATAGGAAAAAGGCATGATGCAAGCTTTTTCGGATTGATGGGAATTATCTAATCTGATACTGCTTAATATTTTTCCCCAAAGTCTTCAGTTTCACTCATGAGCTTCGGATCTTGGGCTTGGGAATACCAATTTTTTTGGAATACACTAGACTCTAAAATAATATTATTTATATATATTGATATTATTTAATACCTTAAGCAGGGCTGTTTCCAGGATTTTTGTTCGGTGGGGGGGAGGGGTACAAAAATAAAATTCAGAAACGCATCAAGAATTTGTTTATATGCATTTTTGTTACGTTTTTACGTGTCGGATAAGCATTTCGGAGGGGGGGGGGGAGGAGGTCCAAACCCCCTTAGCCCCCCTCCCTGGATACAGCCTTGACTTAAGATTCTTTCTTCAAGCCCTGAGAGCTTTCCCAAGTATATTTTGGGATTGTTAAATTGTCAGTGGGAGTCCTGATCAGAGGCAATGAAGAACTCTCCAACTAATTCTCAAAGCCTTGTGCTCACAAATTACAAGAGAACAAATGCAGGTAATGCTGTTAAGATCTTGGCAACAGTCCAGTCTGTTACTAAAAACATTTGACCGAATATAGTCTCTTATAGTTAAACAGTGCTTTGAGTGCCGTAAACAATTGCATCTAGAGAAAAAAATAACAATTACAAGAGATCAAATGCAGGTAATGCTGTTAATATCCTGGCAACAGTCGAGTCTGTTACTAAAAATACTTGACCGAATATAGTCTCTTATAGTTAAAAAGTGCTTTGAGTGCCGTAAACAATTGCATCTATAGAAAAAAATAACACGCTTGACACAGAGCTTAAAATAGTGGGGCCAAAACTACTGATTATGAAGAATAAAGAAATGAACCAATAGAAGATGATTACTAAATGTAATCAAGGCGTAAATTGGGTCGTCAGCTCCTTTTTAACGTAAATCGCGATTAGATGTGCAATTTATATTGCAATTTATTTAACACGATACCCAGCAAGGATGATGAATCTGTGATTCCGCAAGTGCTTGTGGTTGGACTATCATTATATAAAGATACTTTGCCCTCTCCTAGCGTAGTTCACCACTCCATTTTTTTTTTTTTTTTAATCAAAGAAGGTACTCAAATTCGGTATTTGATTTTTCTTTTTAACTTTTGTATTTCTTTGATTACAAAAACTAACCTGTTCTTATATGATAGCAGCTTGCTAATTCAGATACCCCCCCAAAAAATATAAAAAGTGTATCTCCTTTCTGTAATGTAACAGTTTGATTATTACTAATTTAATAAACTAAAGGCCAATACAATTGGGATAGTAGTTATCTCAATCTAGAACCTTACAAAAATAAAAGAATATAAGGTATGGTCCAATAGGGTCTCCCTGTATACAATGTAGTGGTTATATCATAATTTAATGAATAACAAGCCATATGTTATTGTTAATTTCGCTTGCTAATTCCAGTATCCCAAGGAAAAAAAATTAAATGGATGGTTTGATTGTATCTCCCTGCATAACAGGTAGTATTTGGATTATTAAGCGAAATTTGTGAAAGCTAGGATCTTATCAGATAATAGTTTGCTTTTCCTCAATACGTATAAGTCTTAATGGACCTATAAACTTGTATAATTTTTTTTTGGAAATTGGCACTTTGTTTTTATTATCTGTACCAATTTTGGAGCATTTTATTTTTAATGGTTACAGGATAACAACAAACTATTGATTTGTGTTCGTCCAAAATGCTTTGGTGACTGTGTTGACAATGGGTAATATAATGCCATCTATTTTACCTTGTTGATTCTCCTAAGCACCGAAATTCGCGACCTGCATCCCGAATTTTAAAAACTTGAATGTCTTAGGTACCAAAATTAGCAAAGTACTAATATGGACATGGGACACAAGACAACAGTTGGGCCGTCGATGCATAGTCCAGAATATATAGGAAATAGAGATACAGCTACAAAGCGTGGCAATGAGCATCTGGGCACACCTCCACTAGCAATCTACATGTGAGTAGTTATTCGAGAAGTCAGAAGTGAATAGGATAACCCGTACAGTAATGATAACAGTTAAATATGATTAAACATTATGCTAAAGATGGTGATTCAGAATCATCTCTTGCACAGCTGTATGTTATACATGAAGTTATGTATATCATGGTATATATATTATTGGGAATAATTGTGAAGGAGGCATAAACAGGATTTTATTTATTTGAGAGTTTGTGAATTACAGAAGAAGAGGCATCTTAGCTTCCAAGAGTAGATAGGATACTCTGTCGCAGAAAAAGGGCGAGCATTATAATGCATCGAGATAAAAGAAAGGAGTATATAAACTTATTAAAAAGAGAGTATAATAAAGGGCGAGCATTATAATGCATCGAGATAAAAGAAAGGAGTATATAAACTAATTAAAAAGAGAGAAGAAGAAAGGGCGATCATTATAATGCATCGAGATAAAAGAAATGAGTATATAAACTAATTAAAAAGAGAGAAGAAGAAAGGGCGAGCATTATAATGCATCGAGATAAAAGAAAGGAGTATATAAACTAATTAAAAAGAGAGAAGAAGAAAGGGCGAGCATTATAATGCATCGAGATAAAAGAAAGGAGTATATAAACTAATTAAAAAGAGAGAAGAAGAAAGGGCGAGCATTATAATGCATCGAGATAAAAGAAAGGAGTATATAAACTAATTAAAAAGAGAGAAGAAGAAATTCGCTAAGAATAGATGGAATTCAACTGAAAGTTTGGAAGTGGAGCAGTGTCTGGATTATGTCGTGTAAAACACCTATTTTTGACATTTTGAGTCATCAGTGTTGGCCTGCTACATCTACCTGGCCTACATACAACCTACGACCGTGTTGGGCAACCATGTTGCTCGACATCTACATAAGTGCAGTAACATAAGAAAGGAGATAAGCTAGGGTCACAGTAATTACAGTATTTGGAATAGCATCAGTAAACTTTTTTTAATATATTATGTCCGAGGCTAGACAAATGATTTGAGTCGCAGAAGAATATTATAGATATTAAGACAAATTTTAAGAAGGATTGTAGTGCGGTGCATCAGATCTTCATTTTATGTGTGCTGACCCAAAAATATAATAAAGGAAGAAAAGAGGAACTATGTGTAGTTTTTCTGTACCCGAAAGGAGCTTCCTATAAAGTGATAAAGGAGCTACTCATTAGGAGTTTGCTACAAATAGGATTGGCTAAAATGGTGGTAGATAGGTATAACTTAGTTAAGACTATAGTTCCATCAGGAAAATAGTTTTATATAGTAACTAAAAGTAGCACAGAAGTTCATCAAGGCTGTAGCTTATCACCTAGGCTATATTCTCTATTTGTTAATAGTACAAGGGATTACTTTAGAAATGAGTCAGCACCTGTTGTAAAATTATCAGGTAAATGTTTACACTACTTTTTGCAGATGAAATTACTATTAGTCATGGAAATTTGAAACAAGCTGAAAAGATTGTTAATTTTACCCATGATTATTTGCTTAAAAGGAGTTTAATATTAAATTAAATGTTAACAGGTCAGCCGTTGTATTGTTGGGAGTGGAGGTGGAACATTACAAAATTCTTACATGAATCGTAAAGAGTTACAAATCTTAACGAGATTTTGTATTTAGGATGCAAGGTTTCCTTGAAAGGTAGGTGGAGCAGTCATGTTGACCTTATTGTGAGTGGAGGCCGAAGGGCAATGTGGAGTGTGGTAAGAAGCAGTTGGAAAAACACTAGCGTAAGTGGCATTAAGTTAACGAAGAAGGTTTTTGTCAGTAACAAAAGACCAGTATATAATGATGAAATATTGATATTTGAAAAGGGAGATCAGTTAGAGAGGATTCATTTCAGTTTTTTTTTTTTTTTTTTTTTTTTTTTATGAAGACACTGTTAGATTTAAGTGATAAGTTTAATGGCTTTGGTTTTAGGGGTGATTTGGGGCTGATTAGTGAAAGAGCAAATAGGCTAGTTAGTATAGTAAGGTATTAGAATAAACCAATACCACTCCTAGAAGTTAGCTTATTACTAACGGTAACATACCAAGAATGTTTGAGCGACAATAGAAAAATGTTATTCATCTAGCCGAGTTAGATATATTTTTGAGACTTGTGGAGAAGCTGTGGTTGACAAGTCAATGGAAAGGATTGGGTTGAAAGATGGAGGTGCCATTAGTATCCCTTCTTTCTCTTTCTCTGAAGGCTTATAGTGAAAATGAATTAATAACTATCTATCTATAACTTTATTTCGGTGCGTGATTTCATTTAATTCTTGAAACTTCATTGAATTTTATTTAGTAGGTTCTTTATTTGGCCTTTTGTAGTAGGACAAACTCGCAAGCTTAGCTCTCGGTGTGCTGCTGATCGATTTTTCGTACTTGATTCGAAATAAATTGTTATACCACTATTCCTACTATGAGTAAGTAGTTAAAAAAAAAAACCTAAAACAAATATTACCGAAAGAACTTGACTATACTTCATCAGCATAGCTGTTCTGGGAATTCTGTGGCTTTTGAAGCCAAGGTAGCCATTGTCATTGGTGTTTAAACCCATCTTGGGTCCTATTTCACCGACGTCGATTCCTAAAATAATTTGTGAAAATAAACATTGGAAAAAGTGCAAATAATTAGTAAATACATAATTCACATTCATGGATATAGCAGGCAAAGATGAGATAAAATATTACGACTATTAACTACCAGAACTAGCGACACATCATCGCTACCGATGGCACCGGATATAAAGTTGTAAATATTTGTAAATATAATTAACTTTAAAAAATTAAGACCGTTAAGAGCAGTATCCTATGCTGTTCTCTAAAGACTTAAGGTGTTTATCCCAGGGAATTTTAAACTTTGACAATAAATACTTTAGCAGAGTCATCTATCACACCTGTGATAAAGATCAAAACAACTCAAAAAGAAAATAAATTAAAATCCATGCATTGCTATACTACATGAGTAGGCAACCAGCGACCCGCGGCCTGTGAGGCGTCTTTGCGCGGCCCGCAGAATCCTCGCCCCTACGCACCTGACGGACCATAATACACACCATACGAATACACAGCGGAGTGAAAGGGGGCGCCATCTAGCATTTCGTCTTCTAGTATTCTCGAAAAAATCCATAAACGCCATTTAGCATAGTTAGTTTGATGTTTAATCATAGAGACCAATTATTTTGGTATGTTGCATTTTTTTTTTACTAGACCTACCACAAATTTTGGGACCCCCCCCCCCAAAAAAAAAAAATATATATATATATTTTGCCTTTAGATTTTCTTTGTTTATTCTATTTTAGTTGGGTAAAATTTAGTGTTTGTGGTACCAAATGCAAGCCAAATTATGTGGTCATGTTATGTGGCCATCTTGTGGCAGAATATTATGAATAAAAAAAATAACGCTTGATTTTGTAGATGGGTGTCATCTGGTATATAGTGTATCAGGAAAAAAATGGTACACACTGGGACATATCCTAGTATGTACCAGATGACACCCATCTACAAAATCGAGGGTTTTTTTTTTGTCTAAAGGTAATTTTCTTCAAAAAGGTTTAAGTACCTCCGGGTTGTCAAAGAAGCACAGATACAATGTCTCAGGAACAGAATAAGGTATTAAGTTTCAACTTTCAGAGAAACTAGAGGAGTAGTAAAACTAAGTCAAAAGGTACAATGCATATCCAGATTGCCAAAAGGGTGCTTGTGCAATATACCAGAAAAAAAAGGGGAGGCAAGCTGGAACATTCAGAGTATATTATTGAGGACGTTGAACTAAATCAAAAGGCACTATGTCCATCCAAGTCTGTCATAAGGGCATATTACAGGATCTTAAGAACAGATGAAGGTATTATGTTGAAACTTCAGGACCTGTTGAGGGGGATTTACAACTAAATATGGATGCTAAAATGGCCTATCTGCAATAAATGTGGAACGGCTAATGTTATTAAGATATAACAACCAGGGGATATTGCAGTGTATATTGAACAAAATCAAACTGCACTCTATGCATGCAGGTTGTCAAAAGGGCATATGAACAATATCTGAGGAACAGCTGAAAGCAATAAATTGAACCTGCTTGGGACTTTGCAACTGCAGTTTGTGACTACTTGCAACTGCAAATACTTGTGACTGTGACTGATTGCAACTACAACCCACCTAGTTGTAACTACAATTGCCACTGCATGTGACTTTGACTGCATCAACTACTTTGCAATAGCAAACAATAAGACAATCACTCAAAACCGGAGCAATTCCAAAGAGGCAGGGGTAGACTGGCTGGCAGGCTTTTAAGCTCAAAATCAACGACTGTCACTACCCAAGCCTAAACCAACAAGCTTGGGTCACACAACGAGCTTTAACAGTGTCAACATTGGATAGTTCTTCTCAAATCTTAAGTCAGATCCAGAAAAGCTTCCTTTGACTGCAAGTAACTTATATAACCGTGACGAAAATTCTGTGACCACTGTTCACGTTCCTCCTAAGGTGTTTAGGTTGAAGGGTCAGATGATAGTGTACAAGGCAACATCCTCGGAGAGAGGTGTCCCTATAAACATGGCCGGGACTGTTTCTATAAGCAGTCAGTATTTACCACCCTACTCTATTTCCAAGGAAAATTTTCAGCCTCACATACTAACTGTTGCTCCAGAAAACTCAGCACGTGGAGCCTCACCATCAGGTTGAATAAATAAAGATCTATTTTTGAAATATAATCATCCCCTCAACGGATATACTCACATGCATCTCAAGAGAGCACCAAGCTTCTAATCTTAGATAACCATGACTCCTTAAACATCTATTTTTCCCTCTATTTTTGACCAGACTTAAACCATACAAATCTTGTAACTTCTATAAACCTCTATTAGTCTCCATGACTCTCACATCTCTTTAAAATTTGTCCAGTTTGCAAAAGATTCAGGCGTCACGCTACACGTCGGCCACAAGCTTCAGGGGTTAGATGTATGTGTGTACTTTCACTTCAAGTGCAAATACAACAAACCTGCAGATAACTGGATATTGTCTAATCCTGGGAAGACCTTCATAATATATGACATTCCTTCTGTTGTTAGATAAAGTCTTCCTCAACTGTTCACCCCAAATACTGGTAAGTCAAATGCAACAACAGAAATCTCATTGATTGCATTAACTACAGAAAATTTCGTAAAAATATACATTAAGCGTTTTATTTTTGAAACTAAAATATTTGTATATAAATATTGTAAATATACTCTAATCATCATAGTATACCTACAATGCTATATTACAGTATAATGGCATGTGACCTAAGTGCGGCCCGCGTAATATCCCCATGTAAAATTTTGGCCCTTTTACAATGAAAGGTTGCCGACCCGTGCTATACTAATCAAAACATTTAAGTACCCGGGTACGTTAAGAGAAAAGAATAAATTTGTTGGAAGTTTAAGGACTTAGACCACAAGACTAACCAGAATTATCCCTGACGCAATTAAAAGAGATTATGATTTAGCTCAATTAAAGCATACTTTTTAGCGATAATCTTAGAGGTTCCTGGAATTCGGACAGCTACAAAATAGGAACTATATTTACTTGCTACATATTTTTTACGTTTTTAAAAATTAATTTAAAAAACGTTTCCGAAAAAAAAAAATTCAAAGGAACATTAAGAGCGGTATTAAACCACAAACGAGGAGAAATAAAGTGATTTAAGTTTTTGGGACGTACAACGGACAGAAATTGCTATGATGAACACATGAAACCATAAAAAAACACACAAAAAGAAATTATAATGAACAATAAAACCAAACTTATAACGGATATTACTATGGATAAATAATAGAAGAAAAAGGAACTAAACTTAGTAATCAAGCCAAACTTAAACTAAACATAAGCTACCAAAAATAGATGTGGAGCTACACTCCCCCCCTTAAACCCACTACAGGTTAGAGGGCCATTTGTGCCACAGGAGCTCATAGAGCAATAACTCTTAGGCTGATTGGAAAGAAAAAAATGTTTGCCTCCCTCCTCATCTCCGCCCCCTTTAAATTTCATCTCTTTAGCAAAGAAAAAGCCATTAAAGCTCAGGAGGCAAATGTTCTAACATTCCTCTACCTCACTCCTAAACACAGAAAATGACTTAACAAACTCAAAGAAAATCACAATCAGAAATAGCGTATAAAAGTTGTGGGGAAACTCTTTTAATTTTTCTAGTTGTTACTTTAAGTAAATATAAAACTTCACTTCAGCTTGCCCTCAGTTTGCTCAAGGACAAGGACAAACCATCCTATCTGGCCTTAGGCAAGATTTATACACAACTTTCCAAAATACGGTCTCATATTAATCAGTCCGGTATGAGGTTCATACTTTCCACAAAAACCTCAGAGGTTAGAACCTTACCACTTTCAAGTAATAAACTGGAATTGACGGCATAGGAGAAAACAAGGAGGACAAAACCAAAGTGCTCCTCCGGCGACACAATTAAAAAAAAAAAAAAGTTTCCTGACGGAAGTAAAGAGCAAAACAGAAACTAAAAAAGAAATAAATTGCTTCGCAGCCTATGCAACATATATCTATAAAAAAAAAGCTCAAAGGAACATTTATTTCACCTTTAATGCGCAGAATTAAACAAAACCGGCACTTTGTTGAAAGCAAAAAACCCACGAAAAAACAGGATGCTGGTTCATAGAATACAGAATATATTTGTTCTCTACAATCGCTGGAGCTAACATGAGCGTGTCATGACTCAAAAAAAAAAAGAAAACACAAAACAAGGATAAAAAAAACAAATAAATAGCAACACAAAAATATTAAAGCAGCATGTGCTGCATCAAGGTCAATAAATAAAATGAGTCATAAACAAAATTAATATATGCCAAGAGTCAATTTTCCCGGTTAAAATAGTGACCGCTTATACAGAATATATAAGAATATTAAAATATAAA
This sequence comes from Artemia sp. Qi Xiang Cuo, assembly GCF_049724085.1. NCBI lineage: Eukaryota > Metazoa > Arthropoda > Branchiopoda > Anostraca > Artemiidae > Artemia > Artemia sp. Qi Xiang Cuo. The sequence goes on along the minus strand of NC_142798.1, from coordinate 48,758,194 downwards.
TGGTTGGTACATTCAAAAGCACTCAAAGGCAAAAACATGAAATAAACTGCATCAAACAATAAAAATTTGTCAATGTAATCATAGGCAACGCAATCGCGCTGCCTAAGTAAAGAACGATGTTGGCACAATGCATTATTTTTTTTATTTTTTTTTTTCCATGCCAGGGCACTTCGTATCGAAGGAGTTGTCGTAGAAATTTCGAAAAGGGCTCATTAGATTGGAAATAGAAAGGGATGATGCCCTTTTTAATAGTCGAAAGTGATTGTAAGGCTTGACATTTTTATAGTAAAAATCGATGTGGGTATAATGTATTACTTTTTGTTGCTGTTGTTGTTGTTTAGACTAGGGCACTTCGTATCGAAGGAGTTGTCGTGGGAACTTCGAAAAGGGCTCATTCGATTGAAAATAGAAAGGGATGATGCCCTTTTTAATAGTCAAAAGTAATTGGAGGGCAACTAATCCCCCTCCTAAGAAAGTAAACGGATTTTTTTGTGAATGGTATCAAGTTTTCCATTTCAGGTTAACTAGAGGAGGTGTGAAACTAAATTAAACACTACTATTTGTTTCCAGATTTTTAAAAGGGTATATGTTGTTAAAAATGGCTGAAAATTTTTCTCCAGCATACAAATAGCCAGTCAAACTATAAAGTCTAAAAAAAACGAACAGATGTAACGTATTATTTTCTTTTTCCCTGAAAATACTATGTAAATATAAAACGAACAGAAATTAATTAAAAAAAACTTTTTCCACAAAATTAATTTTTCAAAGAAAAGTAAAGAACTCCATTAAACAAAAAATGAGCAAAAATAAAATCAAATAATCTACCAAACGTGAAACTACCACAAATCAGCATCGATAAATAAATAAAACCCAAAACGAACAGAAATTACAAAATAACCGAGTCAAACTCAAAACGAGCAGAAATTAACATAAATTGGGCTCAAAACCCCTATGCCTTCCCAACGCCAAAACAAAATTTGCCCTTTAATGAAAAAAATAAAAATGAATGTGCATTGTCAACTTAATATACATATACTGATATTTAGTAATCAAAATGTTAATATTATTTGATTTATTAAAGTTATAAAAGGATTGACATCCAAACTTATGGCAAACGACTAACAGATCTTGATTTCGCTAGTGACATCACCCTGATGGCGGCAAACAACGGCAGGGTCATGGATCTTCTCAACATAATCCGAGATCAATTCTTTTGGGACTCAAGATTAACTCGGACAAAAGCAAAAATCCTGGCAACAAGCGATTCACCACTGGATATGAATTGCGTAGATAAAGCAAGGGCGCAGGTGGTATCTAGATACCTTGAAAGTTCAACGAGTCGGATCATGCGAAAAAGTGGTGCAATCTAGTGTTGGGAAAGCCAGTGGAGCTTTTAATGGAGAAAAGCCAGCTTGGCGACCAGAAGAATACACTTTTTGAACTTAAAATGAGGCACTTTGGCAGTAATGTCCTTTCAACCCTCCTGTATAGTTCTGAATGCTAGAATCTAAACCAGCAGTAATAAAAGAAGATCCTTGCTTTCGAGAAGAACTGTTCGCAGGATATTCAATAATAACCAGAGAGACCACGTTACTGGTCAGACAGTTCATTTTATGTCGCACCAGCTGTGGATGTCATAGACCAACGGAGAACGCACTTCTTGGGACATATCATCCGTATGGTGAAAGATGTCTGAGAGTGGGGAGACGAATGGGCGTAGGGAGTGGGCAGCTGCCCCCCCCCCCCTAGACCTTCAAATTTACATTAGATATGGCTGAAAAGCAGAGGTTTTGTATAAAGCAGTTTATAAAACTTCATCACACTATCGACTGCCCCCCCCCCTAGACAATATGCTGCCTACGCCCATGGGGAGACGTCTAGGCAGCAGCACATATGAAGAACAACAAGTATCTCTTGCAGGAACCCTGGGTGCGTCTGGCAGCTCAGGAGAAACCAAGACCTAATGCAAGGCAAGGCCAATTTCGATAATTTGCCATCTTGAATGTATTGATTTTTTTTTTTTTTTTCATTATGTGTTCGACTGATTGTGTTTGCTGCTGGTTACAGACCTAACTCTCTTACATGCAGTCAATCTAAACTCCAGTATTTAGGCTAAAACTTTGGTTAACGGTAGCGGCGGCAATTACAATGGTATACTTTCCAAATTTCTAATTCATTCCGTCTCGGATATGAAACCCGAAAGTCACACATTTTGATGCTACTTCCCCAAACAGGATTAGGTGAGTAATCTATAGAAAAAGATTTTTATAATGAGGTAATATTACTTTAAATTTCAAACAATATTTTAATTAAAAATTCTAAAGAGCTTAATTAATTGAAAAGTAAAAGCGAAATATGTGAAAAAATAGCCAAAAATAATACATGCATTTTCATGAGTTGAAAATACAGCTGAAAAATGAGCAAGGTCTGGATAGTTCAAAGATTAAAATAGGGGCCTAGTATTCCAAGCCATAAAAAAATTGTGGTTCCTTTCTATCCTCCTTTCTTTTGACGAAAAGGAATAGTAAATACTTTCTATTCGACTCTCATATATTGATAGCACATCTGATAATTTGTTTTTGTTTCTTTTCCAAAGGATGGCGATACTTTCATGTGACGTCGAAATTGAAACTTTGGATAAGGCCATAAGGCCCTAAAACGTGGTGCATTAAGTGCCAATTTACTAAAATTATTTGACAATCAACGTTCCATTTCATATGGTCCCTTATCCATCTGTCTAGGATCGTCTATTTGATTTTTTGACCGTTCTGGAAAAACTAAGCGACAGAAGAAAAAAAGGGACGCATTAGTGCATCCATGCGAAAATGCGGTCTTCCTTGTCAGTCAATATGGGGGAGTGTAAACTCTGGATGCGGGATTTACGTCTTCTTTGAGGGGTTTTGTGCTTTTTTCGGAATTCCCAGAATCTTTTTGTATAATTACAAATTGTGGTTCAGTTGAATCGAAAGAAAAAGAACCATTTCAGAATGAATGCCAATTGAAAAATATTTTTTTTTTTACAAAATCTTTGAGAAAACGACTGGTTAAATTTCAGTTACTATAGACCTTGGTGCTCTTTTATTAGGTTGCAGCTACTGCTGCAACTACGATTTTGGTATTTGGTTTAATCTGAATAACAAGTTACTGTATCTGAATTAGTGTCAATTACGGAACTGTTATCACAAGATCGCTTCTTTGAACACAAGAGTCATAAATTTTAGGTATTATGGGCCGTGATCATTCTTTACTGGATTTCAGCTACTCTTACAGTCATGTTTAGGGACTGTAAGTCACCATTTAATAATTTTCAACGATGGCAACTTCAATGGGGCATTTATGGATTTTACCATGTTTCTACTTTGAAAATCGCACTACCAAGTGTCATTTTGGTGCCCCTATGGGACTTTACTCTCGTGAGCTCTTACCCATCTCTCTAGTCCAAAAACCTGTTAGCACTGGAGAAAAGAAGAAACACATCAGTGCAACCCCTGACAAAATGTATTTTTTTCTTCACTGCGGGGGACCGTAAAACTTTAGTTAAGGACTTTAAACGGTAGGGATTTCAATTGTGCACTTCGATTCGACGCCTTTTTTGAAGCGAGTTATTTTGTACACCTTGGAAGAAGTTACTTTTTTCCTTTTATAAAAATGTTTTTGGAATTTTTACCTCAACAGCTATTATTTTCTATATTTCTGTTGCTACAACTGAAAAAACTGCAAAATACCTGATAGAGGTTCGTGAGTGTTAGTATCCCTGAGTTGTACCAGAAATGGATGTGGACCATGACACTTTCCTTTTGTCCATAACTGTGCCATTACGACTGCGTGATTTGCCGTTTTCCCAACTAAAACATTAAGTTTCTGTTTCAGTCACAAATATAACTTCATTTTTTTACATCTTATATATACTTTCGCTTAACAATATGAATTAAAACGTAGTAAATCAAACAAGAGAAACACTTTGGCTACAATCCGTAAAGCATAATCAAACAGGAACAGCTAATAAATTGGGCTTCTGGGGTGACTTTTCTTTAGTTTAAATTGCTCTTTGTTAAAAATATTTTTGCTTTTTTTTTTGGCTGAACAGCCAAACAATTTCCCCTGTAAAATTCCCCCTCCCCGCGAAAAAATCCCCACAGAAAATCTCTCCGGGAAGTCTCCCACGCAAAATTCCCCTATATGCAAAATGGAACAGCCAAAGAGTACAGAGAAAGTACAAGATGGGTACGTCGAAACATCTATCAGATATCCTAAGGGGTAATAAAATGAAATTTAACAAGACCTATAAAAAAAAAAAAAAAAAAAAAAAAAAAAAATGCCAAGCAAAAATCCGAAAATGGACAAAACTACTTATTCCAAATAAACAAGCAATAGTTTAAGTAAACAAATAATAAAAAACCAAGAAAAAAAAAAATCGAGAATGGGGTTTTTATACGGCCAATGAAAATACTAGAAGAAACAAGACAGATATTTCGGAAGGACAGCAGTGGCGCCAATTCACGAAAATGTAGGGGGGGGGGGGCAAGGATTTTTTTTTCGATTTTTTTTTAATTAAGATGCAAAAAAAGAACAACATTTAGAAAACATACCTAAAACAGGGGGTAGCGGCGAGGTCGCTGCTTGGCAAAATTGTCAACTAATCTATCCAAATCCAGTTTCTTTACCTCTTCTTTTTCAACGGCCATTATCATGAGATCACTGAGTCTGTCGTTTCCCATCGTCGATCGCAGATAGTCTTTCACACGCCCTAATGCCGAGAAGAATCGTTCATTACTGGCAGTGGTCACAGGCAAAGTAGCAACTAGCTTCATCAGTTTTAGCAATGCAGAATAGGCAACTTGGAGGTCGGATAAGATTTCGATAGCTCGAAGAAGATCCATTTTTGAAATATCACTTTTTGACAGATGCAGCTTTGCAAGAGAAAGCTAGGATTTTTTGGCATAGTCATCGACATCGAGAATCCCTTGATAATAAAACATAACTCTTTCCAGTTTCGAAAAATTGAGAAAATCGGAACTTAAGGGCTCGAAGGCAGATAAAGCGTCGGGCAGAGGATTCTGCATGAAACGTTGGTCCATCTCACTCGTGAAACGGTCTATTACCTCAAAGTACAGAAGTTTACCGCAGTCTGATTCAACTGGCTGACTGATATTGCGTTTACCGGTTGTTGAGTTTGAAAGAAAGTCTTTGAGACGAATGGAAATGGCTTGACTTCTCTTGCTTAGAGCACTGGTTTTTGATTGTGGAGATTTCGATTCCTGGATATCGTTTAAAGCCAAGAATTCAGATATGTTTTTCCTCAAGTTGTTCCATTCGTTTTCATTTCTCAGCTTTTGGAGTGTCTCATATGTTCCAGAAATCAGTACAAGTGCCAAACTTCCACATTGAAGTTGCTCTGATAAACAATTTACAATGACTAATACTTTTTCCATTATGTGTAAAGTTGAAACAAAAGAGGCAGAGTTGATTTTGTCCAGTAGTCCTTTTGCTTCACACGCTGCCTCGCCGTTGAAACTATCAGAGACTGCGGCAAGCACAGCAACAATACAATCAAATCTGGCCTTCACCTTCGAAAAAGAGCGGACTGCGTAAAACCAGCGAGTCTGGACAGTCCTCTCTAGCTCCAAGAATGTTTGCCCGCTAATACGCTGGGATTCCACAAATAGCTCGTGACGAGTATTGCTGCATGATATAAATGCGTAAAGTCTTTGCACCACAGAGAAAAAATTCAGAAAGTTCGCCGATATTTTTTAGGCAGTCAGTCAAAACCAAGTTTAATCTGTGGGCGTGACAGTGTACATAAACTCCATGAGGTACCTTCTCTCTAAACTTTGCTTGAACTCCGTTAAATTCCCCACTCATAACAGATGCGCCATCATAACATTGGGCAATACACAGCATCGAATCTACACCAAGCTTTTCTATAGTTTCACAAATCGAGGTGGATAAGCTCTCTAAGGTCTAATTGGTCTAATTTGTGCAATTGGTCCAATTGGTCTAATTGGTCTAATAAGGTCTAATTTGTGCATGTGATAGCAGCCGATTGGTCGCTCCACTACTTTTCCATTTGATATGAACCTGAGTAGGATCGCTAATTGTTCTTTTCTAGAAACGTCTTTTGTCTCGTTGACAAGAATAGCAAAGTAATTAGCTGATTTTACTTCTGAAATAATATCTTGGCGCAAGGCATTTCCTATCAGTGTAACTGCCTCATTTTGGTACTGATGACTGCAATAGTGACCATATCGGCGCTGTAACTTGGCCTTCAGCTTTTCGTCACCTTTAGACATTTCCTCCATCAATTCAACCAAATTACCCCGGTTTGCAGATGTTTCTGATTCGTCATGACCCCTCAAAGCGAGACCCTGGCGGCCAAGAAAGCAAATAGCACGAAAAATGTACTTCACATGATCTCTATTTTCCTGAACCTCTTGAGATCTGGAACCTGCAAGGGGTTCAGCGATGCAGACCGAACTTTCATGTTGATCTGAGCCATTTATTGTTCCGCTTGTTTCCGAAATTCTGTCACAGGTGGGGGAATTTATCTCAACTAACCCGAGACTTTGGGCGCTGACACTATTGCCAGTTTCTTGCACTAAAGTTTCTTCATTTTTCTTCCGCATATTCACCGAAAAAAAATCCAAAGTTTGTTGTCGCTTTTTACTCATATTTAAAAGAGTTGTATACAAGGACTTAACTCAGACACGGCAAGAGAAGAACTGAAGAAACACGTAGAAAATCACTTAGAAAATCACTCCCATACTCTACGGTGAAACTACCCCACTTAGAAACCCCAAAAACCAATCACTTATATTTCCTGTTCACGACAGTCCCTTACACTCCACTGGGACTAGTCATCCCATAAACTATTCAACAACGTCAAAAATCTGCTGAACAAAGCCCCCTTGAAACCCTAGAACACATTTCCTTTCCCAGCTACTAAAAAAGGCAATATACAAAACTCATAGTTTACAACGAATTCTTCACAAGAATAATAACAAAACGGGTACTGACCACATGAAGCTTAGTTTTGAATGAACCCTACTCGGAAATAAAATAGTGTAGACGCGCTCGCTCTTAGACAGTTCAAAACAAGATTATATAATTAGGGCACCAGTTTGTTGGTCGTATTTATTGGACCAGTTGCTGGTTTAATATAGCAAATAGCTAAAATAGAAAATAGCTGTGAAATATAAATAAGAAGGTAATTTTCAAAGTCTAGGGGGGGGCCATGGCCCCCCTGCTCTCCCTAATTGGCGCCCCTGAAGGACAGTTGCTACCCTTCTTCAACAATATAGGAGAAAGTCCCAGGAAAATATGTTCACATTTTCAGAGCGAAAATGGGCAGAACTCCTTATTCCAAAATGAAATACTTGCAAACTTTAGCGTAAAGAGCAAGGTTTGAGGAAGGGGCATCCCCCTCATATACAAAATAATTTCTGTTGATTTTAGGTTTTAATGTTGCTCCCTACCTTCAGTTGAAAAAAGTGTGTTTACTTTTTAATTTAAATTTCTGACTGTTTTTCAAATCAAGCCAGGAAATCTTCTTCTCTCCCCCTTATAACATTTCTCCAGGAAAATTCCCCCGGGGACTTTCCTCCTCATTTAAATTCTCCCCGTGGAAAATAGTCCCCCACTTCCCCCAGAAAATTACCCCTAAAAATGTCCGTATATTTCCGAATAACAAATACTATATGTGAATAATAAGGGCAAATTGCGTAACGTATAACCCTTTCATCAGGGACTATGGAGGGCTATCTCACCACCAAAAGCATAATTGTTGGACCTTTCAACTATCCTGAATTAAATGGCTATCTTAAAATTTTTATCGGATGTCTTTGGAGAAAAAAGGGCATGGGAGGGGGGCTAGGTGCTCTCGAATCTTTTTGGTCACTTAAAAAGGGCAATTGAACTTTTTATTTCCATTCGAATGAACTCTTTCCCGGTCTTCTAGGGCAATTGGTTCGATACGATCACTTACGAAAAAAAAAAAAAAAAACCTCCCATCCGTGATCTTTTTTCTGCAAGAAAATACAAAATTCTACATTTTTATCGACAGGAGCTTAAAACCTCTTCGGTAGCGTTCTCTGATACGCTGACTCTGATGGTTTGATTTTCATTAAGACCGTTTGAGTTTTTTTAGGGGGGGGGGGGTTTCCCCCTTTTTAGAAAACCAAGAAAATTTTCTCGGGCTCGTAGCTTTTGATGGGTAAAATTAAACTCAATGAACTTGGGAGGGGGGGGGGCTTCCCCTAATCAGTCCCCCTTGTGGTCGTAGAAACTTTGGAGGATGTTCATTCGATCGTAAATTAGAAGTTCTGGTCGCCCACCTTTTTTTAAGTCGAAAGTGATTGGAAACCAAAATACTATTTTGTACTTTTTCTGTGGCTGCTCAATTTTGCTCGATTACCCATGGGTAGTTTACCGGGGGGATTTTCTAATCGGGGAAATTTTTCAAGGGGAAGGTTTTCTGAGGGGTACAATTTTTCTAGGGGGGGGGGAGGGTGATTTACCACGGGAGAAAAACGACGGCCCCCAATTCAAATGTCGGGTAGATTAATTTTAGACAAAACTTTTCTATTCTTGTTTCAAGTATAAATATGAAACACTGAAATGGAGCTTCAATTATTTCTCAATTATTTATTATGGTACCGTGAATGTTCATATGATGATACCTTTTTCGGAATCCATATAAATTTGAATTCGCAATAGACTTGCAAACAGTTCGTGATAGCGAACTGTAAGTAAGGAGCAACGCGGCTCAATAGTAACCGAAATTCTAAGAAACAGTCTTGACAACAACAGATACATCAGAAGAATCGAATTTTGATTGTTATTCAAAATATACAAAATGTGTCAAGTTTAATGTTCCCAATCAAAAGTTACAAGCCTGAGAAAATTTGCCCAATTTGTGAAAAAGGGGGTAAACACCCTCAAACATCAAGTGATCTTAATGAAAATCACACCATCAGATTCAACATATCAGAAAACCACACTATAGAGGTTTCAAGCTCCTACAGTAAAAAATGTCGAATTTTGCATTTTTTTTTTTTTTTTTTTTTTTTTTTTACCAGAAGAAAGATCACAGATGCGTGTTTATTTGTTTGTTTTCCCCAGGGGCGACCGTATCGAACCAATGACCCTAGAAGATCGGGAGTGGACTCATTTGATTGGAGATCAAAAGTTCTAGAGCCCTTTCAAAAGAAAAAATCAAATCCCAGAGGAAATATAAAGAACTAGAACTTAGTTCTAGTGACAAAAATACTGAAAGGTAGCTATCCCCCCTACGCCCCTTTTTTCCCCAAAGTCACCTGTTCAAAATTTTGAGATAGCCATTTTATTCGACATTGTGGAAAAATCTAATAACTATGTCTTTGAGGATGACTTGCCCCCACACAGCCCCCTGGGGAAGGGCTGCCAGCTACGAACCTTGCCCATTGTTTACATATAGTATTGGTTATTGGGAACTAAACATATTTTTTCCGGGGGGAGGGGAATTTCTGGCGGGGGATTACGTGGGAGGATCTTCCCATGGAGGAGGTTTTTGTGGGAGAAGGGAGTTTTCCATGGAGGATCCGGATTTCAAAGCATTATTTAAAAAACTATTAGAAATTAAATAATAAAAACAATCTTTTTCAACAAATAGGTAATAATTTATGGTCGTGATAAGCTCCTTACTTTCAGTTGAATTTTTTATTTGTTTAATTGTACTATTAATATTAGCTAAAATTAGAGTTCCCATTCATGAACAAGCTCAAATGGTAATTCTTCCTCACTTGTACCTACTTCTTCCAGCTTGTACCTACTACAGGTACAACCATGAACAGAAAAAAAAAGAAAAGAATAAACTTATGCACTTCATTACATTGCTAATGCAGAACCAAACTTGGTGAAGCTATTTAAGGTGTTAAATTATTTTTATTGCTTTGAAAAATGTTCTTATCTTCTAAGCTTGTGTTTTACTTTTTCGCAATGAAGTGTATCTTAATAAGTTGATTAATGATCGAAAAAAAACTTGATTATAGTAGGAAAAAAAATCAATGCATATGGTATTCTTAATAAAAGAATGTTAAGGCTCTTCTCTATAGCTATAGAGGTTCTTATACCTGTACTATGAAAGAACAATAGCTCTAGTAGACAGGCAAGGTAGGCTCGGGTCTACTTAAAAAGTTTCAAAAAAACTACACCTCTTCTTGCGTTTGTATGGCTCTTTTTTTTAGAGATGGAATAACAAAATACGAGTGTATAATGTATATCTTCAAAATTGAAATAAAAAGCTTAGCGCATTAATTCTGAAATGAGATAAGAATAAACGAAATATCCGCTTACTTGGAAATAATTAAAATAAAAAGAAATGGCAAATTTGTATCTCTCAAATAGCTATAGTTACAAATAGCTATAACACGGGGCCATAAACCAACTCCATAAGATACACTCCATTCTGAAAAAAAAAAGTAAAACACAAGTCTAAAAGAAAAGAAAATTTGCCAGAGCAATAAAAATAAAGAAGGATTCAGTAAATAAACCTGCTATTAAAGTAAAAAGAAGGTGCGAAGCCTGTAAAATGTAGAGTAAAACTGAAATTAAAAAGAGATAAAAAAAAATGTATTTAAGGGTTCACTATCTCAATTGCAATTCTTCTCTATCTCACAGCAGTTAAGAGCTGATTTTTTTTTCTTTTTTACGGCTGCTTCTATTGCTAGATTTTTTTTACTTTTACCGTTGATTGTGAATTGAAAGCCTCTTAATTTACATGTAATATTGTTTCCTGTTTAAAAACTTAAAAGAAATTGATTATTGAGCTACAGCACACTCAAAATATGACGCATCAAGCCTGAACTTGCATAATATAATCAGGGCTTACAAATAAACCTGTTTTTTCCTAATAAATCAATATTTGGTTATCTTACAATAGTATAAGGAGTAGGCAATAATTCCATGACATCAAGTCTATATTACGACAATAAATCGGAGCAGAAAGCGCAATAGAGGTGATTTATTTTGCGATAGCCAAAACAAAGAAAGAGTCACTCGAGAGGGTGGAAATCGAAACTGATTGGTCTTTCGGGGCTTTTTTGAGTTGTACTTGGACTCGGCCTATAAAATGATACAAAGACGATCGACAGGAAAAATATCTCTACCATATTGCCTTATTGGTGATTTGAAACTAATTAAGTATTTTACATAATCATTTTAATATGTTTATAAATGTATAAGCTTGTTCTCTAAGGTCAATTTTAATATTTAGGTAAATCATCTCCAGAGAAACAAATTTTTCAGCAACAGCATATTGAAAACACAACACGATAAATTGTGAACTTGTATGATAGGATTAAACATAAATTAATTTTTTTTTTGTCCTTAAAACATTTTTAATTGACTAACTTGCGTAAAAAAGAAGGTGGGAAGAAATTCCCAGATGCCTGAGCTCCCAGCTAAGTGATGCTTTTGCTAGGTTGCCACATTTGTGAGTACCATTAGAACAAAAAAAAACCATTTGAGAAAGCCAGAAGCCCAATAGAATGGCATTCCGGGGTTTTGCGTGGGTAATACTCCGATTTCGCCTATTAGATGAAACAAAGAAATACGACAGGAGAGCTTCTTCAAATCCCTTCTTCCCTATTCGGGCATTTTCCTGAGTCTATTGTTCTATTCTGGTGCTTGGGATCGAAACTGACAATGAAAGTTCTCTAAATGCTCAACAAATTGGAGCTTAATCCTTACTCCCGTGATTTTTAGAAAGCTGTTTCCCAACGAGAAAATGATATTCTGAACTAAGAGCCTGGAGTTTTATAATTTCAGAGTTAATAAATTCAGCGTTAACATACAAATCAAAAGACAGAGCTCGTCACAAAAGGATGACCAAAAGTGAAAAACTTGGAAGTTGTAATTGGGTGTTCAGCCAGACCAAGGTCATATTAGGTAGTAAGCGGCAAGCAGCTTCTGATATTTGTGTACTTATTATTGGCATGTGATATGTATTAAAAAAAACTTCGTTTCCATCTCCATCATGGGGAGTCACTTGTAAGGATGAATCGTACACTCTGATCTTCAGGATATGGGTCGGATACATGTGCAAAGTATTTATTATTAGTTTCTAATGTGCATCTGAAGCAAAGAAAAATTTGTTTCTAGAGCAAAATTGTCCTTAGCATTAACAAAACTGAAAGCAAATAACAGGTTTTATCTTTGAGGCATTAAATAATAGCTATCTTTAGTGACTACGGGTTTGCAAGCTTTACTGAACCTTGTTTTTAGGCCACCCACATCCAACACGGAGTTTTACAAGGCTTGTGCAAATCGTTTTGTGTGACATGTTCAATACCGGCGAATCTCTTCTCAGAACCCTTGTTCAACCATGCTATTCTGGCGTGTTATAATTTTGAGGAACCCGTGTCCAACAGGCTTGGAACCCGTAAGATGAAAACGCTTTAAAGTTTTGCTGGGTTGAACACGGAAACAAATTTGTCGAACCCGCTCAAAACACGCTTCAAACCCGATGCCTGAAAACACAATACTGCTCGGTGCACCTTTTGTTGGTTTTTGATATGCATTTGAGGCTAAGGAAAATTCGTTTTCATCTCTATGATAGAGAGTAACTTGCAAGCAATAACTATACAGCACGTTGGAACTCAGAGGAGACGGCAAGCTACATGTGCTAAGTGCATACTACCGATTTCTGATGCGTATTTCAGGTTAAAAAAATTCGTTTCCAGAACTAAACTATTCTTACCATGAACTGAATCGTAAATAAATGATTAGATGTTTTGGGCAAAGTAACAAAGCGTTAGCCTGTATAAACGACGATTTTAAAAGCAACAATATTGGTTGGATATTTGAAAACACAACACAGAGTCAGTTTTAAGAAGAAACAGTGTATTTTAAAACTGTCTTTAATGAACGTGGCATCACTTTTTTTTGAAGAAAAGATTTTTCTTAAGACGTATCATATCAAAGTTTTGACGAGTTAACAACTAAATTGTTTAATTATTGACGAAGATTCAGAACGAAACTGTTTCTCCTGCAGATATTTTTTGCAAGGCCTATCAGGCGTTGCCAATCATGGTCTTGTCAAGCAGGTTTATAAGGTAACAACAGTTCCATTAGATAAAGATTAATACTACTAAACCAGCAATAAATAGGCGTCATATTACTTACGGCCACCAGGCCACCATTTATAAGCAGTGACAGTTGGCGTATTCAAAACAAACTCTTCGGTAGTTGGATCATAAGTAGCTGTTGTCTCTAAGCCTCTCAAAAATGTTCCATGGCCCAATTCAGTCTAAAAACAAAACAAAGCTTATTCAAGTAATCACATGTACACATATGTAAGAAATGCGGTAGCCTCAAATAAGCATGCAGCATGGCAATAAATACTGATAAGAACAAGTGTGCAAGAAGTTCCAAAGTTGCCAATAGCAGAGTTCCGAAGGCTGCCGACACTTTAGCAGCAAAACTTGCGTTTTGACAGCTTTGCTTTGAGCAAACGGTATTTTTATACGTAAAATTTGCAGAAATGTAACAAATGTGACTTAGTATTGCTAGGAGTTAGAAATACCAATAATTTTTTGAATCACAATTAACAATGTAATCTGATTCAGTGGCAAGCCATATACTAGCCATAAATATCATACTCCATAATTTTGTATGTGCTATTTTATCAAAAGTACTGTATCATGTTTACTCTAATACTGCTAGTGGAGTATGGAATTTTTTTGGGATTCTACCCCTTGTTCTTTTTTTTCAGATAAATGACCTGTTTTCTTTTCTGTAATTACATTTGCTTATATTTACCTATAGTATAATTTTCAATGATAAAGTTAAAGTCTCGTTGCTAAGCTAGATTCTTTTGCAATAAATTAGCTTTCAAGTTAAATTCTATTTTGTTTTCCTGGTCTGGGCCATTGTAAGATGATGCTATGCGAAAAAAACCATTGGATTTGAACTCTAATTTATTGGATTGGTCCTTGCCATTCTGGGGTCCACCCCAACACAAGTTTTCCTTTTATGAAAATAGTGATTTTGGAGTTTGTTCGTTGATAGACTTCAGAGTCTATGTTGATATGTAATGTAGTCAGTTTTGTCGGATTTGACATTGGAAACTTTAAGTAAGCTATTTTCTAGAGCCGTATGAGATTATTTTTCCCAGGACCCCAGGCAGGATCAGGAGAAGAGTTAGCTATAAGTACCGGCACTAGTATATCAACAGTGGGGCTGTTAACCCTCCAAAGAGATAGCTAGAGATAATAGGGGTGACCCAGGTGAATGCACCCTTGGCCAAGAATTTCGCCCGATTGACCGTTCGATCACATTACCATACCCTGGAGCAGGGTATACGGTAATAGGGTATTGCCCTACCCTTTATTTACAGTACAGTAGTGGTGGTCAGCGTAGGTTCATCTCCAATAAGTGGTGCAGCACAATTTCCACGCCAATATTTGGTAACAGCGGTAGTTACCATTCCAATAGTATTCAAAGTCTGAAGAATACTGTATATAGCTTACTGCTCTTACTTTATGGATGGAGTTTTAAATTCCAATACTATTGGTATTAAAGAAATAATGTATACCCAACTGCAAGCTTAATACTCATTGATCACTATACTATCTAAAGTGGTAACGAACTGTACAGTAAGAGCTACTTGGCTCAATAGTAATCAAAACTCTAAAGAAAGAATTTTGATACCAATAGATACATCAAAAGAATCGGATTCTTATGCTGATTTTGAATATACAAGTTTCATCGGGTTTAGTCTTACCCATCAAAAGTTACGAGAGTGAGAAGATTTTGCCTTATTTTCGAAAAAAGGGGAAACCACCCCCTAAGTCATAGAATCTTAATCAAAATCACACAATCAGATCCAGCATATCAAAGAACCTTACTGTAGAGGTTTCAGGCTCCTATGTGCAAAAATCTGGAATTTTTTTTTTTTTTTTTTTTTTTTGCTAGAAGAAAGATCACGGATGAGGGTTTATTTGTGTTTTTTTGTTGTTTTTTATTTCACCAGGGGTGATTGCATCGACCCAGTGATCCTAGAAGTCGCAAAACGGTTCATTCAAAAGGAAATTGAAAGTTCTAGTGTCTATTTTAATCAAAAAACAAAACAAAAGTTAAAAATAGTCAAATAGTTCGTGGTAACGAACTGTGTAGTAAGAGCGACTCGTCTCAGTAGTAACAGAAACACTAAAAACGGAATTTTAATATCAATAGATACATCAAAAGAATCAGATTTTTATGCTGATTTGAAATATTTAAGTTTCATCAAGTTTCATCTTACTCATCAAAAGTTACAAGTTTGGGAATATTTGCCCTATTGTCGAAAAAAGGTCCTATCTGCAATAATGTGGAATTTAGTGTTTTTTTCCAGAAGAAATATCACGAATGTGCGTTTATTTGTTTTTTTTTTGTTTTTTATATTCCCCAGGGGTGATCGTATCGATCCAGTGGTCCTAAAATGTCGCAAGAAGGCTCTTTCTAACGTAAATTAAAAATTCTAGTGCCTTTTTAAATCACAAAAAAATTGAAAATAGAATCACTTTTTACAAAAAAACTGCATTTTTGATGTCTTTTCATACTGGGTCTTTTCAAAGATATTTGATTTTTGCAACAATCAAAAAGTTCGTGGTAACAAACTGTATAGTAAGAGCGACTAGTCTCAATAGTAACCGAAACTTTAAAAAACGGAATTTTGGTACCAATAGATAAATCAAAAGAATCGGATTTTTATGCTGATCATGTTAAAGATTGATCAATGATGTCATAACTGTAGGTTGTAGCCAGGTCGTCTCATACTATACCAATTAAGAAAAAGCCATAGACTTTTTCCTGTTTGTAATCCGGGTTGCAGCGGTAGATTGCAACCTAGTAAGAGACGATCACCTCCAATGTTAAGAAATATACAACCCCCCAACTCCTAAAAAAAGAGTCAGATCAAAACAAAAAGTACACCATTAGAACCGCCTTGTCCGAATCCTCTATAAAGGAAACTTACCGCCCTTTGGCTTGAATAACAAAGAAAATATATTGGCTTGAAAATCAAGAAAATAGACTTTTACCACGTTATTCTCCACAAACAGAATATTTTTTTCTTTCTGCTTTTTTTTCCTGCTCAGCTAGCCGGGCACTGGAAAATCATAGAGAGTTGTATAATAGCTCATTTTAAAGGCAATTGCAACATCTAGTCACTTTTGTAATTAAAAATAAAATACTTTTTAAAGTAGAATCAATTTTGTCAAAAAAATAGCATTTTTGATGTATTTTCATACTGCAGTCTTTTCAAAGATATTTGAATTTTGAAGCACTAAAACAGTTCATGGTAATTAACTCTATAGTAATAATAGCTACTTGTCTCAATAGTATTACATTAAAACGCGATCAGAGGAATAACAAACCATTGCATACATTGAAATTAGTTTGCTACTTGATTCTTTGAGGTTCGTCTCTTACTATTTCAAAGAAGAAAAAGCGGTAGGCTTTTTCCTGTTTGTAATCATATAACGTAGAACGAACCCCAGTTGCAACTGATATCATTATAAAATTTTACCATAACATAATTTATAGCTTTAACCCCACTCTTATGACGTCATTCACAATTAATATCTTCATATGCGAGCAAGAGTTGTATAAGTTTCCGGGGTGCAGCGGTAGCTAGCAACCTAGTAAGAGACGATCACGTCCAATGTTAAGAAATATAAAAACCCCTAACTCCTAGAAAAATAGTCAGATCAAAACAAAAAGTACACCATTAGAACCGCCTTGTCCGAAACCCCTATAAAGGAAACTTACCACCCTTTGGCTTGAATAACAAAGAAAATATATTAGCTTGAAAATCAAGAAAATTGACTTTAACCACGTTATTCTGCACAAACGGGATATTTTTTTCTTTCTTTTGTTTCCAGAGTTAGCTTGGCACTGGAACATCGTAGAGTTGTTCAATGGCTCATTTTAAAGGAAATCTCTAGATCTAGCGCCTTTTGCACTTAATTTTTTTTATTAATTATTTTTCATGAAAACTTAATTTTGTATATACAATATTGATCAATGACGTCATAGTCGTTGGATATAGTACATAAAGGCTCGATCATCGAATTTAAGCTGAAACTAAGTAAAGGACAATTATGCCTCCATATATTCACAGTGATGTATAAGATTTCCCATTACATCTGTAAACTGTTCCACAGTTGCCGGTCCATACCTTGGAAGCTTTTCACTAAACATGCAACATTTCTTTTGGATATTACTATGAAGTTTTGCGAAAGCATCTCTAGCTGACTTTTCAACAAAATCTATTCTTTCGGAGATAATTTTAATCTTTAATTTTGAATATTTTTCGTAATCCCGGTAAAACATTCGTAAAATTTTTCTCAGTTTACAAAGATCAGCCTGTGCGTTCTTTGCAGCTTGTGTAAACTGCAAAAATATCCATGGTATCCGAGCAATAGTTTGAATATTTCAATACAAGCTGGAAAAATACTTTAAAAAGTTAAAATTAGTTTTATTTTTGGTTAGGTTCTAACTACCCAATGTGGGATTGACTATGTATTTTCAGACCAAAAAATTACATTATTTAATATATATTTTAATTTTCAGTTTATATAATAAAGTATAATAAAGATCAAACTCTTCCCTATACTAACTTGCATACGCAACTCCACTATAGTTAAGATTATAGTATTTATATTTTTACATTAAAAGATGATCACTGAAATAACAAACCATTCCATACATTGGACTTAGTTAGCTACTTAATTTTTTGAGTTTCGTCTCTTACTATTTAAAAAAGAAGAAAAAGCCGTAGGCTTTTTCCTGTTTGTATTTATAGTTAAAAAACGAACTCAAGTCCAAAGAAACTGAACACTGTGGTTCATTCATATTATCTTCATTATTTTAGCTAGAATGTAAATAAACAAGTTTCTTTTTTAAATTTTAAATTTAAAAGATAGTGCTTTTAATTCAACATATTAAAAGTTCTCCCCGACGGGGAATTGAACCCCCTTCTCCCAGGTAACAAGTGGGCATACTTACCATTAGACTATCCAAGACTTATAAAATAAAAGTTACGTATAAGATATGATATCCGGGTTGCAGCGGTAGCTAGCAACCTAGTAAGAGACGATCACCTCCAATGTAAAGAAATATAAAACCCCCCAACTCCTAAAAAAAGAGTCAGATCAAAACAAAAAGTATACCATTAGAACCGCCTTGTCCGAAACCTCTATAAAGGAAACTTACCGCCCTTTGGCTTGAATAACAAAGAAAATATATTGGCTTGAAAATCAAGCAAATTGACTTTTACCGCGTTATTCTCCACAAACGGGATATTTTTTTCTTTCCGCTTGATTTTCCTTCTCAGCTAGCAGGGCACTGGAAAATCATAGAGAGCTGTATAATAGCTCATATTAAAGGAAATTGCAACATCTAGTGCCTTTTGAAATCAAAAATAAAATAGTTTTTAAAGTAGAATCAATTTTGTCAAAAAAACTGAATTTTTGATGTATTTTCATGCTGCAGTCTTTTCAAAGATATTTGAATTTTGAAGCAATCAAACAGTTCATGGTAATGAACTCTAGAGTAATAATAGCTACTTGTCTCAATAGTAACCGAAACTCCTGGAACCAAAATTTTCTTTTTTGGCTTAATCGCTAAAATTATTATGTAAACTGCAAAAATATCTATGATTTAATAAAGAATGAACTCTAGCCTGTACTAACTGAAATCTTTAGTATAAAGAACAAGTTCAGATTGATTAATCCGGGTTGCAGCGGTAGCTAGCAACCTAGTAAGAGACGATCACCTCCAATGTTAAGAAATATAAAACCCCCCAACTCCTAAAAAAAGAGTCAGATCAAAACAAAAAGTACACCATTAGAACCGCCTTGTCCAAATTCTCTATAAAGAAAACTTACCGCCCTTTGGCTTGAATAACAAAGAAAATATATTGGCTTGAAAATCAAGAAAATTGACTTTTACCACGTTATTCTCCCCAAACGGGATATTTTTTTCTTTCTTTCTTTTCCACAGATAGCTTGGCACTGGAACATCGTAGAGAGTTGTTCAATGGCTCATTTTAAGGGAAATCTCTAGATCTAGCGCTATTTGTACTTAATTTTTTTTTAATTAATTTTTTTTACGAAAAACTTAATTTTTTATATACAATATTAATCAATGACGTCATAGTCTTTGGATGTAGTTAGTACATAAAGTCTGGATCATCGAATTAAAGCTGAAACTAAGTAAAGAACAATTATGCCTCCATATATTCACAGTGATCTATAAAATTTCCCATTACATCTATAAACTGTTCCACAGTTGCCGGTTCATACCTTGGAAGCTTTTCACTAAACATGCAACATTTCTTTTGGATATTACTATGAAGTTTTGCGAAAGCATCTCTAGCTGACTTTTCAACAAAATCCATTCTTTCATAGATGATTTTAATCTTTAATTCTGAATATTTTTCGTAATCCAGGTAAAAAATTCGTAAAATTTTTCTAAATTTACTAAGATCAGCCAGCATTGTTGCCATGTTTTTGGACTTCTGAATATAATTTTTAATTTTGCCCTTATGCGTTCTTTGCAGCTTGTGTAAACTGCAAAATATCCATGGTATCCGAGCAATAGTTTGAATATTTCAATTCAAGCTAGAAAAATACCTGAAATTGTTAAAATTAGTTTTATTTTTAGTTAGGTTCTAACTACCCGATGTGGAATTTACTATGTATTTTCAGACCAAAAAATTCAATTTAATATATTTCATTTTTCAGTTTAGAATCGCTAAAGTTATTATGTAAACTGCAAAAATATTTATGATATATGAGCAATAATTTTAATCTTTTAATTCAAACTAACAAAATACCTGAAAATTTAAAAATTAGTTTAATTTTTTGTTAGGTTATGGGTACATGATACGAGTCTTAAAAAGTTTCAATTAGACAAGAATATTATTTCTTGTTTTGTAATAAGATGCCTTCTAATAGAGTTATACGTAATTTAAAAAAACATTACTATACAAAAAACAGAGACAACATCTTGAAAAGAGAAAAGCAAAGGTATTCAACCGACAAGGCGTATCGAGATGCGAAAATTGAGAGAGCCAAACAAAACAGCAAGGAGTGTTATGTTAATGATGAGGATTATAGACATGCAAAAATTGAGACAGCCAAACAAAAGAGCAAGGAACGGTATGATAACGATAAAGATTACCGAAACATCCGGGTTGCAGCGGTAGCTAGCAACCTAGTAAGAGACGATCACCTCCAATGTTAAGAAATATAAAACCCCACAACTCCTAAAAAAAGAGTAAGATCAAAACAAAAAGTACACCATTATAACCGCATTGTCCGAATCCTCTATACATGAAACTTACCGCCCTTTGGCTTGAATAACAAAGAAAATATATTGGCTTGAAAATCAAGAAAATTGACTTTTACCACGTTATTCTCCCCAAACGGGATATTTTTTTCTTTCTTTCTTTTCCACAGATAGCTTGGCACTGGAACATCGTAGAGAGTTGTTCAATGGCTCATTTTAAAGGAAATCTCTAGATCTAGCGCTATTTGTACTTAATTTTTTTTTTTATTAATTTTTTTACGAAAAACTTAATTTTTTATATACAATATTAATCAATGACGTCATAGTCTTTGGATGTAGTTAGTACATAAAGTCTGGATCATCGAATTAAAGCCGAAACTAAGTGAAGAACAATTATGCCTCCATATATTCACAGTGATCTATAAAATTTCCCATTACATCTATAAACTGTTCCACAGTTGCCGGTTCATACCTTGGAAGCTTTTCACTAAACATGCAACATTTCTTTTGGATATTACTATGAAGTTTTACGAAAGCATCTCTAGCTGACTTTTCAACAAAATCCATTCTTTCAGAGATAATTTTAATCTTTAATTTTGAATATTTTTCGTAATCCCGGTAAAAAATTCGTAAAATTTTTCTAAATTTACTAAGATCAGCCAGCATTGTTGCCATGTTTTTGGACTTCTGAATATAATTTTTAATTTTGCCCTTATGCGTTCTTTGCAGCTTGTGTAAACTGCAAAATATCCATGGTATCCGAGCAATAGTTTGAATATTTCAATTCAAGCTAGAAAAATACCTGAAAATGTTAAAATTAGTTTTATTTTTAGTTAGGTTCTAACTACCCGATGTGGAATTTACTATGTATTTTCAGACCAAAAAATTCAATTTTTTAATATATTTCATTTTTCAGTTTAGAATCGCTAAAGTTATTATGTAAACTGCAAAAATATTTATGATATATGAGCAATAATTTTAATCTTTTAATTCAAACTAACAAAATACCTGAAAATTTAAAAATTAGTTTTATTTTTTGTTAGGTTATGGGTACATGATACGAGTCTTAAAAAGTTTCAATTAGACAAGAATATTATTTCTCGTTTTGTAATAAGATGCCTTCTAATAGAGTTATACGTAATTTAAAAAAACATTACTATACAAAAAACAGAGACAACATCTTGAAAAGAGAAAAGCAAAGGTATTCAACCGACAAGGCGTATCGAGATGCGAAAATTGAGAGAGCCAAACAAAACAGCAAGGAGTGTTATGTTAATGATGAGGATTATAGACATGCAAAAATTGAGACAGCCAAAGAAAAGAGCAAGGAACGGTATGATAACGATGAAGATTACCGAAACATCCGGGTTGCAGCGGTAGCTAGCAACCTAGTAAGAGACGATCACGTCCAATGTTAAGAAATAAAAAAACCCATAGTTCTTAAAAAAAGAGTCAGATCAAAACAAAAAGTACACCATTAGAACCGCCTTGTCCGAAACCCCTGCATAGTAAAATTTCTGTCCCTTGGCTTGAACAGCAAGGGAAATATATTGGCTTGAAAATCAAGAAAAGTGGCAGCTACTACAACATTCTGCCTAAACGGGATATTTTTTTCTTTTTTTCTTTTTTTTTCTTTTGTATCCAGAGATAGCTTGGCACTGGAACATCGTAGAGGGTTGTTCAATAGCTCATTTTAAAGGAAATTAATTGGGTTAAAAATCTATAGTAACTAAAATAAATTATTTCTAAAAGAGAATAAATTTTTCCACCAAAAACTGCATTTTGATGTCTTTTCACACTGCAGTCTTTCAAACATAATCGTATACCAGCGGTAAGAATTGAACCCACGCCTCTGAAGAGACTGGTGGCTAACACCAGTGCCTTGGACCACTCGGCCAGGCTGCCTCTCATAAATAAATATATATGTGAATTTGGGTTGCAGCAGTAGCTAGCAACCTAGTAAGAGACGATCAGTCCAATGCTAAGAAATATAAAAACCCAAAACTCCTAAAAATAGAGTCAGATCAAAACAAAAGTACATCATTAGAAATACCTTGTCTGAAACCCTACTAGATAAATAATGAACGTCATCATAGTTTTATATTAGAGTTATGACGTGAATAGAGTGACGTCATAATTAGTATATAAGGAAAGTCAAAACTGAAAATTCTCTCATTCTTGATTAGAATAATGGTTAGATCAAAGCAGGCTATACGCAAGTTGAAGAAAGAGTACTACACAAACAACAGAGATAGTAACTTGAAAAGAAAAAAGCAAAGGTATTCAACCGACCAGGCGTATCGAGAAGTAATAATTGAGAGAGCAAAAGAAAACAGCAAGATGTGTTATCACAATGATGAAGATTATAGACATGCAAAAATTGAGACAGCCAAACAAAAGATCAAGGAACGGTATGGTAATGATGAACATTACAGAGAAGCAAGAATTGAGCAGGCTAAACAAAAGATCAAGGAGCGTTATCACAATGATAAACTTTATAGAGAAGCAACAATTGAGCAGGCTAGACAAAAGAGCAGGGAACGTTATCACAATGATGAAGATTATAGACATGCAAAAATTGAGACAGCCAAACAAAAGATCAAGGAACGGTATGGTAATGATGAACATTACAGAGAAGCAAGAATTGAGCAGGCTAGACAAAAGAGCAGGGAACGGTATGATAATGATGAAGATTACCGAAACAAACATAAGAAAAAAGTTGCTACCAGAATAATGGGTAGATACTGGGGTGACAAAAGCTATAATGAAAAAATTAAATTCTCTGCGAGGTTGTACCGAAGAACGCATAAGGACAAAGGGAAAAATTACATTCAGAAATACAAGAATTTGGCAAAAATGCAGGCTGATCCGGGTTGCAGCGGTAGCTAGCAACCTAGTAAGAGACGATCACGTCCAATGTTAAGAAATATAAAAACCCATAGCTCCTAAAAAAGGAGTCAGATCAAAACAAAAAGTACACCATTAGAACCGCCTTGTCCGAAACCCCTGTATAGGAAACTTTCTGTCCCTTGGCTTGAACAGCAAGGGAAATATATTGGCTTGAAAATCAAGAAAATTGACTTTAACCACGTTATTCTCCCCAAACGGGATATTTTTTTCTTTTTTTTTCTTTTTTTTTCTTTTGTATCCAGAGATAGCTTGGCACTGGAACATCGTAGAGGGTTGTTCAATAGCTCATTTTAAAGGAAATTAATTGGGTTAAAAATCTATAGTAACTAAAATAAATTATTTTTATAATAAAGATCGAACTCTTCCCTATACTAACTTGCATACGCAACTTCACTATAGTTAATATAGTTAAGATTACAGTATTTATATTATACATCATTATAAATTATAAAAGGTTCAAATATTCGAAGATTATAGAGTTAAAAATTTTCCCACACCGGGAATCGAACCCGAGCCTGTTTTATAGTAAAGAACGAACTCTTGCCCTTAGTTACCTATGTCTTGTCAAATTAGCTAATTAATTTCACCTGATTTTGTTTTAAAAATAATTCCCACACCGGGATTCGAACTCAAGCCAATTGGTTGAAAGCCAACTATCCTAAACCACTAGACCATATGAGATATGTGTAAAAAGCTAATTAATTGTTTTATGATATCCGGGTTGTTATTATAATAAAGAACGACCTCTTGCCTATACTAAATTTTATACGCCACTTAATTATAGTATAGGTTAGTACTTCAACAGATAGCATGGCACTGGAACATCGTAGAGAGTTGTTCAATGGCTCATTTTAAAGGAAATTAATGGGGTTAAAAACCTTTTGTAATTAAAACAAATTATTTTTATTACATTAAGAAATTTTAATTATGTTCCTTAAGAAATCATCATAAATAAAAATTTCCCAAACAGAAATTGAACTCAAGCCTACTGGGTGAGAGCTATCCCAACCTCTAGACCATATAGGATATATTAAAATATCCGATTAATGAAGTTTATGTTAAAGAACAAATTATAATCCTAGTTAGCTGCCTGATTATTTGAGGATCGTCTCTTACTATTCCAAAGAAGAAAAAGCCGTAGGCTTTTTCCTGTTTGTAATTTATTTCATAATAAAGTATCCGGGTTGCAGCGGTAGCTAGCAATCCGGGTTGCAGCGGTAGCTAGCAACCTAGTAAGAGACGATCACGTCCAATGTTAAGAAATATAAAAACCCATAGTTCTTAAAAAAAGAGTCAGATCAAAACAAAAAGTACACCATTAGAACCGCCTTGTCCGAAACCCCTGCATAGTAAAATTTCTGTCCCTTGGCTTGAACAGCAAGGGAAATATATTGGCTTGAAAATCAAGAAAAGTGGCAGCTACTACAACATTCTGCCTAGTCGGGATATTTTCCGGGTTGCAGCGGTAGCTAGCAACCTAGTAAGAGACGATCACCTCCAATGTCAAGAAATATAAAACCCCCCAACTCCTAAAAAAAGAGTCAGATCAAAACAAAAAGTACACCATTAGAACCGCCTTGTCCGAATCCTCTATAAAGGAAACTTACCTCCCTTTGGCTTGAATAACAAAGAAAATATATTGGCTTGAAAATCAAGAAAATTGACTTTTACCACGTTATTCTCCACAAACGGGATATTTTTTTCTTTCCGCTTTTTCTTTCTGCTCAGCTAGCTGGGCACTGGAAAATCATAGAGAGCTGTATAATAGCTCATTTTAAAGGAAATTGCAACATCTAGTCACTTTTGTATTTAAAAATAAAATACTTTTTAAAGTAGAATCAATTTTGTCAAAAAAATTGCATTTTTGATGTATTTTCATACTGCAGTCTTTTCAAAGATATTTGAATTTTGAAGCAATAAAACAGTCCATGTAATGAACTCTATAGTAATAATAGCTACTTGTCTCAATAGTAACCGAAACTCCTGGAACCAAAATTTTCTTTTTTGGCTTAATCGCTAAAATTATTATGTAAACTGCAAAAATATTTATGATGCCTAATCAGTAATAGTAATTTTTTAATTTAAACAACAAAAATACATGAAAATTCTAAAATTAGTTTTGCTTTTTGTCTCCTGGAAGAAATTTTTTTTCATCTCAGTTCAAATTTATTATTGTATCCTGTAACCCGTAAAGTACATATCTCCATATTATTGTCTCATAATTGCAATTATTTTAGTTTTCAGTCCAGAATCACTAAACTTATTATTTAAACTGCAAAAATATTTATGGTGTCTAACCAATAATACTAATTTTGTAATTCAAACAAGATAAATACCTGAAAATTTTAAAATTAGTTTTGTTTTATGCTAGGTTTTAGATACTCGACACGGGATTTTGTGTGCTTAATAATTTTAAATCTTGAAAAAATATGGTCTCACGCGAGTGGAAAAAAAGAAAGAATAACCAAAAACAATATCAAAATAGAACAATCCAAATTTCTACTAATAGAAAACTTTACTACACAAAAAATAAAGCTAACATCCTGAAATATAAGAAAAGTTTATTTAAAAGAGATAAAAATGCCACCAAACGCAATAAAGCTCGAGCACGCGTAAGGATTGCTACTAAGATGTCTTGTGATCCAGGATTTAAGAAAATGAAATATGACAGAGCAAAACAGAGGTATCTTACGGATCAGGGGTATCGAGAAGGGAAAATTGAGACAGCGAAACAAAAGAGCAAGGAACGGTATGATAACGATATAGATTACCGAAACAAACATAAGAAAAAAGTTGCTACCAGAATAATGGGTAGATACTGGGGTGACAAAAGCTATAATGAAAAAATTAAATTCTCTGCGAGTTATAATCAAGATCGAACTCTTTCCTATACTAACTGGTATGGGTCGCTTAACTATAGTGTAGGATTGTAAAGTTATATTTAAAGTCAACAAATTAAAAATTCTCTACAACGGGGAATCGAACCCTGATGGCCCTCGTGACAAGCGGTTATGTTTACCATTGTACTATTGGATACTCATGATGAATATGTTACATATAAGACATGATAAAAATGGTTAACTTACTAAGAAAATTAAATAAGGAATCGGTCTGGTTAATTAATATAAATGGGGATTATGTAAGTTTCATCGATAGCATGGCTGTAGAGATGGCCAAAACCTAGTAAAGAATAAATCGTGGCACATATTGGGTTTAGTTTGATCCGGGTTGCAGCGGTAGCTAGCAACCTAGTAAGAGACGATCACGTCCAATGTTAAGAAATATAAAAACCCATAGTTCCTAAAAAAGGAGTCAGATCAAAACAAAAAGTACACCATTAGAACTGCCTTGTCCGAAACCCCTGTATAGGAAACTTTCTGTCCCTTGCCTTGAACATTTTTACATTAAAAGACGATCACTGAAATAACAAACCATTCCATACATTGGACTTAGTTAGCTACTTGATTGTTTGAGTTTCGTCTCTTACTATTTAAAAGAAGAAAAAGCCGTAGGCTTTTTCCTGTTTGTATTTATAGTTAAAAAACGAACTCAAGTCCAAAGAAACTGAACACTGTGGTTCATTTCCGGGTTGCAGTGGTAGCTAGCAACCTAGTAAGAGACGATCACGTCTAATGTTAAGAAATAAAAAAAACCATAGTTCCTAAAAAAGGAGTCAGATCAAAACAAAAAGTACACCATTAGAACCGCCTTGTCCGAAACCCCTGTATAGGAAACTTTCTGTCCCTTGGCTTGAACAGCAAGGAAAATATATTGGTTTGAAAATCAAGAAAGATGGTAGCTACTACAACATTCTGCCTAAACGGGATATTTTTTCTTTCTTTCTTTTGTTTCCAGAGATAGCTTGGCACTGGAACATCGTAGAAAGTTGTTTTATAATAAAGATCGAACTCTTCCCTATACTAACTTGCATAGGCAACTTTATTATAGTGAAGATTACAGTAATTATATTATACATCATTATAAATTATAAAAGGTTCGAATGTTCGAAGATTATACAGTTAAAAATTTTCCCACACCGGGACTCGAACCCGGGCCTCTTAAGTGAAAGTTAACTATCCTAGCCACTAGACCAAATGGGACCATAAAGAAATATGATTTAAGAACCATATGCAAATTATTATTTCACCATACCAATTATAATAAGGCCAAAACAAAATCGTCGACTTGCAACCTTACTTTTGACACATCAGTTAAATCTTCATCATACTTAAAAACTGTTTTGCTAGTTTTTCGGGGTTGCAGTGGTAGCTAGCAATCTAGTAAGAGATCACGTCCAATGTTAAGAAATATAAAAACCCCTAACTCCTAAAAAAAGAGTCAGATCAAAACAAAAAGTACACCATTAGAACCGCCTTGTCCGAAACCCCTTTAAAGGGAACTTACCGCCCTTTGGCTTGAATAACAAAGAAAATATATTGGCTTGAAAATCAAGAAAATTGACTTCAACCACGTTATTCTCCACAAACGGGATATTTTTTTCTTTCTTTGTTCTTTTCCACGGATAGCTTGGCACTGGAACATTGTAGAGAGTTGTTCAATGGCTCATTTTAAAGGAAATCTCTAGATCTAGTGCTATTTGTACTTATTTTTTTTTAATTAATTATTTTTTACGAAAAACTTAATTTTTTAGATACAATATTGATCAATGACGTCATAGTCGTTGGATGTAGTTAGTATCCAGGTTGCAGTGGTAGCTAGCAACCTAGTAAGAGACGATCACGTCCAATGTAAAGAAATATAAAAACCCATAGCTCCTAAAAAAGGATAAAAACAAAAAGTAAACCATTAGAACCGCCTTGTCCGAAACCCCTGTATAGGAAACTTTCTGTCCCTTGGCTTGAACAGCAAGGGAAATATATTGGCTTGAAAATCAAGAAAATTGACTTTAACCACGTTATTCTCCCCAAACGGGATATTTTTTTCTTTTTTTTTTCTTTATTTTCCGGGTTGCAGCGGTAGCTAGCAACCTAGTAAGAGACGATCACCTCCAATGTCAAGAAATATAAAACCCCCCAACTCCTAAAAAAAGAGTCAGATCAAAACAAAAAGTACACCATTAGAACCGCCTTGTCCGAATCCTCTATAAAGGAAACTTACCTCCCTTTGGCTTGAATAACAAAGAAAATATATTGGCTTGAAAATCAAGAAAATTGACTTTTACCACGTTATTCTCCACAAACGGGATATTTTTTTCTTTCCGCTTTTTCTTTCTGCTCAGCTAGCTGGGCACTGGAAAATCATAGAGAGCTGTATAATAGCTCATTTTAAAGGAAATTGCAACATCTAGTCACTTTTGTATTTAAAAATAAAATACTTTTTAAAGTAGAATCAATTTTGTCAAAAAAATTGCATTTTTGATGTATTTTCATACTGCAGTCTTTTCAAAGATATTTGAATTTTGAAGCAATAAAACAGTCCATGTAATGAACTCTATAGTAATAATAGCTACTTGTCTCAATAGTAACCGAAACTCCTGGAACCAAAATTTTCTTTTTTGGCTTAATCGCTAAAATTATTATGTAAACTGCAAAAATATTTATGATGCCTAATCAGTAATAGTAATTTTTTAATTTAAACAACAAAAATACATGAAAATTCTAAAATTAGTTTTGCTTTTTGTCTCCTGGAAGAAATTTTTTTTTCATCTCAGTTCAAATTTATTATTGTATCCTGTAACCCGTAAAGTACATATCTCCATATTATTGTCTCATAATTGCAATTATTTTAGTTTTCAGTCCAGAATCACTAAACTTATTATTTAAACTGCAAAAATATTTATGGTGTCTAACCAATAATACTAATTTTGTAATTCAAACAAGATAAATACCTGAAAATTTTAAAATTAGTTTTGTTTTATGCTAGGTTTTAGATACTCGACACGGGATTTTGTGTGCTTAATAATTTTAAATCTTGAAAAAATATGGTCTCACGCGAGTGGAAAAAAAGAAAGAATAACCAAAAACAATATCAAAATAGAACAATCCAAATTTCTACTAATAGAAAACTTTACTACACAAAAAATAAAGCTAACATCCTGAAATATAAGAAAAGTTTATTTAAAAGAGATAAAAATGCCACCAAACGCAATAAAGCTCGAGCACGCGTAAGGATTGCTACTAAGATGTCTTGTGATCCATGATTTAAGAAAATGAAATATGACAGAGCAAAACAGAGGTATCTTACGGATCAGGGGTATCGAGAAGGGAAAATTGAGACAGCGAAACAAAAGAGCAAGGAACGGTATGATAACGATATAGATTACCGAAACAAACATAAGAAAAAAGTTGCTACCAGAATAATGGGTAGATACTGGGGTGACAAAAGCTATAATGAAAATTATAATAAAGATCCAACTCTTGCCTATACTAACTGGTATGGGTCGCTTAATTTACAGTAAAGAGCGATCTCTCGCCCATAGTAACTGATATACGGTGGTGCCAGGGGTAGCTACAAGCTATCCAGATTGTAGCGGTATCCGGGTTGCAGCGGCAGTTGTAATCCGGGTTGCAGCGGTAGCTAGCAACCTAGTAAGAGACGATCACGTCCAATGTTAAGAAATATAAAAACCCATAGTTCCTAACAAAGGAGTCAGATCAAAACAAAAAGTACACCATTGGAACCGCCTTGTCCAAAACCCCTGTATAGAAAACTTTCTGTCCCTTGGCTTGAACAGCAAGGGAAATATATTGGCTTGAAAATCAATAAAATTGACTTTAACCACGTTATTCTCACCAAACGGGATATTTTTTTTTTTTTTTTTTTCTTTTCCACAGATAGCTTGGCAATGGAACATCGTAGAGGGTTGTTAAATGGCTCATTTTAAAGGAAATTAATTGGGTTAAAAATCTATAGTAACTAAAATAAATTATTTCTAAAAGAGAATAAATTTTTCCACCAAAAACTGCATTTTTGATGTCTTTTCACACTGCAGTCTTTCAAACTTAATCGTATACCAGCGGTAAGATTTGAACCCACGCCTCCGAAGAGACTGGTGGCTAACACCAGTGTCTTGGACCACTCGGCCAGGCTGCCTCTCATAAATAAATATATATGTGAATTTGGGTTGCAGCAGTAGCTAGCAACCTAGTAAGAGACAATCAGTCCCATGCTAAGAAATATAACAAAACTCCTAAAAATAGAGTAAGATCAAAACGAAAGTACATCATTGAAACTACCTTGTCTGAAACCCTACTAAATAAATAATGAATGTCGTCATAGCTTTATATTAGATTAGAGCTATGACGTGAATAGAAAAACACGAAATTATATTGTTGTTTCTGAAGACGTCATGAAATAATATCATTGCGCTATGACGTCAATAAAATCATTACGCTGTGACGTCATAATTACTACTTAAGAACAACAAAGCTGTAAATTTTCTCAGTCTTGATTAGAATAATGGTTAGATCGAAGCAAGCTATACGCAATTTGAAAAAACAGTACTACACAAACAACAGAGATAGTATCTTGAAAAGAGAAAAGCAAAAATATTCAACCGACCAGGCGCATCGAGAAGTATACATTAAAGAACAAACTTTAGTCCATAGTTTATATTAAAGGACGATCATTAGAAAAGCACACCCTTGCATATATTGGACTGAGTTAGTTTTTCAGTTTAGAATCGCTAAAGTTATTATGTAAACTGCAAAAATATTTATGATATCTGAGCAATAATTTTAATCTTTTCATTCAAACTAACAAAATACCTTAAAATTTAAAAATTAGTTTTACTTTTTGTTAGGTTATGGATACTCGATACGAGTCATAAGAAGTGTTAATTAGATGATCCGGCTTGCAGCGGTAGCTAGCAACCTAGTAAGAGACGATCACGTCCAATGTTAAGAAATATAAAAGCCCATAACTCCTAAGAAAAGAGTCAGATCAAAACAAAAAGTACACCATTAGAATCGCCTTGGCCGAAATTCCTATAAGGGAAACTTACCGTCCTTTGGCTTGAATAACAAAGAAAATATATTGGCTTGAAAATCAAGAAAATTGACTTTTACCACGTTATTCTCCACAAAGGGGTTATTTTTTTTCTTTTTTTCTTTTTTTCTTTCTTTTCCACAGATAGCTTGGCACTGGAACATCGTAGAGAGTTGTTCAATGGCTCATATTAAATGAAATTAATGGCGTTAAAAATTTTTTGTACTTAAAACAATGTATTTTTAAAATTGAATCAGTTTTTTACGAAATATTACATATTTCATATTAAAGATTGATCAATGACGTCATAATCGTATACCAGTGGTAGGATTTGAACCCACACCTCTGAAGAGACTGGTGACTAACACCAGCGCCTTGGACCACTCGGCCAACAAAAATATCCCACAAACGGGATATTTTTTTCTTTCTTCTTCTTCTTCTTCTTGTTTTCCACAGATAGCTTGGCACTGGGACATTGTAGAGAGTTGTTCAATGGCTCATTTTAAAGGAAATCTCTAGATCTAGTGCCATTTATACTTGAATTTTTTTTAATTAATTATTTTTTACGGAAAACTTAATTTCTTATCCGGGTTGCAGCGGTAGCTAGCAACCTAGTAAGAGACGATCACGTCCAATGTTAAGATCCGGGTTGCAGCGGTAGCTAGCAACCTAGTAAGAGACGATCACGTCCAATGTTAAGAAATATACAAACCCATAGTTCCTAACAAAGGAGTCAGATCAAAACAAAAAGTACACCATTGGAACCGTCTTGTCCGAAACCCCTGTATAGGAAACTTTCTGTCCCTTGGCTTAAACAGCAAGGGAAATATATTGGCTTGAAAATCAAGAAAATTGACTTTAACCACGTTATTCTCCCCAAACGGGATATTTTTTTCTTTTTTCTTTTTTTTTTTATTTTCCACAGATAGCTTGGCACTGGAACATCTTAGAGGGTTGTTTAATAGCTAATCTTAAAGAAAATTATTTGGGTTGAAAATCTATAGTAACTAAAATAAATTATTTCTAAAAGAGAATAAATTTTTCCACCAAAAACTGCATTTTTGATGTCTTTTCACACTGCAGTCTTTCAAACATAATCGTATACCAGCGGTAAGATTTTATAATAAAGAACGAACTCTTCCCTATACTAACTTGTATAGACTACTTCACTATAGTTAAGATTCCAGTTTTTATATTAAGACAATGCAAAAGGTATGAGAAAAAACTACAAAACTCTGTAAACTGCAAAAATATTTAGAATGTTTCAGTAACAACTTCACTTTATCAAAAGAAACTATATACATTCCTATAAATATTTAAATGAGTCTTATTTTATCTTAATGTTTAAACAACTTGGATACAATATTATTATTATTAATTACCCAAATTATTTATAATTAGCAGTTTTTGATTCGGGTTGCAGCGGTAGCTAGCAACCTAGTTAGAGACGATCACGCCTCATAGTAATCCGGGTTGCAGCGGTAGCTAGCAACCTAGTAAGAGACGATCACGTCCAATGTTATCCGGGTTGCCGCGGTAGCTAGCAACCTAGTAAGAGTTATAATAAAGAACGAACTCTTCCCTATACTAACTTGTATAGGCTACTTCACTATAGTTAAGATTCCAGTTTTTATATTAACACAATGCAAAAGGTATGAGAAAAAACTACAAAACTCTGTAAACTGCAAAAATATTTAGAAAGTTTCAGTAACAACTTCACTTTATCAAAAGAAACTATATACATTCCTAAAAATATTTAAATGAGTCTTATTTTATCTTATTTTACATGAAAGAACGAACCTTAGCCCATAGTAGCAGAAATAAGAATATCTAGGTTGCAGCGGTAGCTAGCAACCTATTGCATAATCCGGGTTTAAGTGGTAGCTAGCAACCTAGTAAGAAACGCCAAATTAAAAGATGATCATTAGAAGAACAAACAATTGCTTAGATTAGACTTAGTTAGCTGCCTGATTCTTTGAGGATCGTCTCTTACTACTCCAAAGAAGAAAAAGCCGTAGGCTTTTTCCTGTTTGTAATCCGGGTTGCAGCGGTAGCTAGCAACCTAGTAAGAGACGATGACCTCCAATGTTAAGAAATATAAAACCCCCCAACTCCTAAAAAAAGAGTCAGATCAAAACAAAAAGTACACCATTAGAACCGCCTTGTCCGAATCCTCTATAAAGGAAACTTACCGCCCTTTGGCTTGAATAACAAAGAAAATATATTGGCTTGAAAATCAAGAAAATAGACTTTTACCACGTTATTCTCCACAAACGGGATATTTTTTTCTTTCCGCTTGATTTTTCTCCTCAGCTAGCTGGGCACTGGAAAATCATAGAGAGCTGTATAATAGCTCATTTTAAAGTAAATTGCAACATCTAGTCACTTTTGTATTTAAAAATAAAATACTTTTTAAAGTAGAATCAATTTTGCCAAAAAAATTACATTTTTGATGTATTTTCATACTGCAGTCTTTTCAAAGATATTTGAATTTTGAAGCAATAAAACAGTTCATGGTAATGAACTCTATAGTAATAATAGCTACTTGTCTCAATAGTAACCGAAACTCCTGGAACCAAAATTTTCTTTTTTGGCTTATCCGGGTTGCAGCGGTAGCTAGCAACCTAGTAAGAGACGATCACGTCCAATGTTAAGAAATATAAAAACCCATAGTTCCTAAAAAAGGAGTCAGATCAAAACAAAAAGTACACCATTAGAACCGCCTTGTCCGAAACCCCTGTATAGGAAACTTTCTGTCCCTTGGCTTGAACAGAAAGGGAAATATATTGGCTTGAAAATCAAGAAAAGTGGCAGCTACTACAACATTCTTCCTAAATTGGATATTTTTTTCTTTTTTTTTTCTTTGTTTCCAGAGATAGCTTGGCACTGGAACATCGTAGAGGGTTGTTCAATAGCTCATTTTAAAGGAAATTAATTGGGTTAAAAACCTTTTGTAACTAAAATAAATTATTTCTAAAAGAGAATACATTTTTCCACCAAAAACTGCATTTTCGATGTCTTTTCACATTGCAGTCTTTCAAACATAATCGTTTACCAGCGGTAGGATTTGAACCCAATCCTCCGAAGAGTCTGGTGGCTAACACCAGTGCCTTGGACCACTCGGCCAGGTTGCCTCTCATAAATAATATATATGTGAATCCGGGTTGCAGCAGTAGCTAGCAATCTAGTAAGAGACGATTAGTCCAATGCTAAGAAATATAACAAAACTCCTAAAAATAGAGTCAGATCAAAACAAAAGTACATCATTAGAATTACCTTGTCTGAAACCCTACTAGATAAATATTGAATGTCGTCATATCCGGTTTGTCCCACCATATGCTTTCAAGCGCACAGTACACCTGCCAATACAAGCAGACAGTGTAATGACCGGAATTCAACCACCGTGAAAATTCGTGTTGATCTGTGTTCAAAGTGCGTGATGATTCCTTTGTATGAAATTGTGAAATTCTTTTTGTAATTTAGTTAGGCGTGGTTGACTTATGTTTAACCTTGAAATTGACTTATGTTTAACCTTGAACTAATTTACATAAATTAATTTATTATTAATTAATTTACATAATTACATTAATTTACATAATTACATTAAATTTTTTTTTTATTGATGTCATTTTATTGTACTCTAATGATGATATTTTTATTGTCCAATGGTACGATTTTTTACATTATAAGCATCTTCCCATTTATTTATATGAAATTTGTGTTTGATGTAAGAATTGAACTTGAAACCCGTGATTTCCTAAGGTAAAAGAACGACACGTTAATCGACTGAACCAACTAGTCATTGAATATATTATGATTTTAGAAAAACATCCAATGAATTGTTTCTGGGACATTGCCCAACTGATGTTAAGCGTCACAATATCGTAGCAGGTTCATTCCATTGAACTGGAACAAGTTCAAGCACATTCGAATTATCAATTACATTTTAGATAGGTGTTAAGTGACAAGTTTCGGGGCATTTTTATGAGATCATCATGAGAATATGCATACCACGATGATTTGAGATGCATACTAGACAAACAATTTCTTCTGATACTTAGGCCCCAAGTCCTACCCCTATCCCTCAACCCTATCCCTCCACCATCCCTCCAACCCCTATCCCTCCACACAAAAACTCAAACGACAGACAAATCATACACACACACAAAAAAACTTACACACACACAAAAAAACTTACACACACACAAAAACTTAAACTCTCATATAAAAACTTACACGCGCGCAAAATCATACACACACACAAAAAAACTAGAGACTACACAAAAAAATACACACACACAAAAACTTAAAAACACACAAACAAACTAACACAAACACACACAAAAACTTACACACACACACACAAACTTACACACACACAAAAAACTTACACACATACAAAAACTTACACACCCAAAAAAACTTACACACACACAAAAACTTACACACACACAAAACTTACACACACGAAAAAACTTACACACAAAAACTTACACAAACACAAAATCTGACACACACAAAAAAACTTACACATACACAAAAAAAAACTTAAAAAAAAACAAAAACATACAAAAAAACAAAAACTTACAAACATACAAAAACTTAAAAAAACACAAAAAAACTTACAAACTCACAACAAAACGTACACGCATAAATAAACGTACAAAAGCGCAAAAAAACTTACACACACACACACAAACACAAAACTTACACACACACACACAAAAACTTACACACACACAAAAAAACTAAAACACACACAAAAAACTAACACACACACAAAAAAACTTACACATACACAAAACTCAGATGGACATAGAAAATAACTCACACATAAAAACAAAAACACACACAAAACATAATTACACACACAAAAAACTTACAAAAAAACCAAAAATAACACACACACAAAAACTTACACAAACAAAAATACTTACAAACAAAAAAAAAAATACACACAGATAAAAAAATTCATACACACACACAAAAATTAACACACACACAAAAACTGAGACACACAAAAAGAAACTTACACACACACACAAAAACTTACACACACACAAAAAATTACACACACACAAAAACTCACACACACAAAAAAACTAACAAATACACAAAAAATTACAGACACACACAAAAAAACTAACAAACACAAAAAAAATTACACACACACAAAAAAACTAACAAACACAAAAAAACTTACACACACACAACAAAAACTTAAACACACAAACAAAATAACACACACACAAAAATTTACACACACACAAAAACTAACCCACACAAGACAACTTACACACACAAAAACTTGAATACACACGCACACACACAAAAACGTACACACACACACACAAAAACTAACAAACGCACACAAAAACTTACACACACAAAAATTTACACAGAGTTTTTGTGTAACTGTGTGTAAGGTTAGCCACTAGACCATATGGAACCATAAAGAAGTATGATTTAAGAGCCAGATGCATATTATTATTTCACCATACCAATTATAATAAGGCCATAACAAAATCGTCGACTTGCAACCTTACTTTTGACACATTAGTTAAATCTTCATCAGGCTTAAAAAATTTTTTGCTAGTTTTACATGAAAGAACGAACCTTAGCCCATAGTAGCAGAAATAAGAATATCTAGGTTGCAGCGTTAGCTAGCAACCTATTACATAATCCGGGTTTAAGTGGTAGCTAGCAACCTAGTAAGAAACGCCAAATTGAAAGATGATCATTAGAAGAACAAATAATTGCTTATATTGGACTTAGTTAGCTGCCTGATTCTTTGAGGTTCATCTCTTACTATTCCAAAGAAGAAAAAGCCGTAGGCTTTTTCCTGTTTGTAATAATACATTAAAAGATAACCATATGTGACGTAATAAGTGAATTCAATATTTATACACGTTCATCTTTCGACAAGTATTGCATTAAACAACGAGCTATATCCGGGTTGCAGCGGTAGCTAGTTTACAGTTAAGAACGAAACTTAGCCCATAGTAATAGAAATAAGAATATCTAGGTTGCAGCGGTAGCTAGCAATCCGGGTTGCAGCGGTAGCTAGCAACCTAGTAAGAGACGATCACGTCCAATGTTAAGAAATATAAAAACCCATAGCTCCTAAAAAAGGAGTCAGATCAAAACAAAAAGTACACCATTAGAACCGCCTTGTCCGAAACCCCTGTATAGGAAACTTTCTGTCCCTTGGCTTGAACAGCAAGGGAAATATATTGGCTTGAAAATCAAGAAAATTGACTTTAACCACGTTATTCTCCCCAAACGGTATATTTTTTTCTTTTTTTCTTTTTTTTTTTTTTTGTATCCAGAGATAGCTTGGCACTGGAAAATCGTAGAGGGTTGTTCAATATCTCATTTTAAATGAAATTAATTGTGTTAAAAATCTATAGTAACTAAAATAAATTATTTCTAAAAGAGAATAAATTTTTCCAATAAAAACTGTATTTTGATGCATTGACGTCATAATTACTATATAAGAAACGTCAAAACTGTAAATGGTCTCATTCATGAATACATAATTATAATAAAGATCGAACTCTTCCCTATACTAACTTGCATACGCAACTTCACTATAGTTAATATAGTTAAGATTACAGTATTTATATTATACATCATTATAAATTATAAAAGGTTCAAATATTCGAAGATTATAGAGTTAAAAATTTTCCCACACCGGGAATCGAACCCGAGCCTGTTTTATAGTAAAGAACGAACTCTTGCCCTTAGTTACCTATGTCTTGTCAAATTAGCTAATTAATTTCACCTGATTTTGTTTTAAAAATAATTCCCACACCGGGATTCGAACCCAAGCCAATTGGTTGAAAGCCAACTATCCTAAACCACTAGACCATATGAGATATGTGTAAAAAGCTAATTAATTGTTTTATGATATCCGGGTTGTTATTATAAACGATCACGTCCAATGTTAAGAAATATAAAAACCCATAGTTCTTAAAAAAAAGAGTCAGATCAAAACAAAAAGTACACCATTAGAACCGCCTTGTCCGAAACCCCTGCATAGTAAAATTTCTGTCCCTTGGCTTGAACAGCAAGGGAAATATATTGGCTTGAAAATCAAGAAAAGTGGCAGCTACTACAACATTCTGCCTAAACGGGATATTTTTTTCTTTTTTATAATAAAGAACGACCTCTTGCCTATGCTATATTTTATTGGCCACTTAACTATAGTATAGGTTAATCAAGTTTCCATAAAGTCCGGGTTGCAGCGGTAGCTAGCAACCTAGTAAGAGACGATCACGTCCAATGTTAAGAAATATAAAAAGCCATAGTTCCTAAAAAAGGAGTCAGATCAAAACAAAAAGTACACCACTAGAACCGCCTTGTCCGAAACCCCTGTATAGGAAACTTTATGTCCCATGGCTTGAACAGCAAGGGAAATATATTGGCTTGAAAATCAAGAAAATTTACTTTAACCACGTTATTCTCCCCAAACGGGATATTTTTTTCTCTTTTCTTTTTTTGTATCCAGAGATAGCTTGGCACTGGAACATCGTAGAGGGTTGTTCAATAGCTCATCCTAAAGGAAATTAATTGGGTTAAAAACCTATAGTAACTAAAATAAATTATTTCTAAAAGAGAATAAATTTTTCCAATAAAAACTGTATTTTTGATGCAGTGACGTCATAATTACTATATAAGAAACGTCAAAACTGTAAATGGTCTCATTTATGAATACATAATGGTTAGATCAAAGCATGCTACACGCAAGTTAAAAAATCAGTACTAAAAAATCAAGAAAAGTGGCAGCTACTACAACATTCTGCCTAAACGGGATATTTTTTTCTCTTTTCTTTGTTTCCAGAGATAGCTTGGCACTGGAACATCGTAGATAGTTGTTCAATAGCTCATTTTAAAGGAAATTAATTGGGTTAAAAATCTATAGTAACTAAAATAAATTATTTCTAAAAGAGAATAAATTTTTCCACCAAAAACTGCATTTTCGATGTCTTTTCACACTGCAGTCTTTCAAACATAATTACTTTAAAGATCCGGGTTGCAGCGGTAGCTAGCAACCTAGTAAGACACGATCACCTCCAATGTTAAGAAATATAAAACCCCCCAACTCCTAAAAAAAGAGTCAGCTCAAAACAAAAAGTACACCATTAGAACCGCCTTGTTCGAATCCTCTATAAAGGAAACTTACCGCCCTTTGGCTTGAATAATTTCATGTTAAAGATTGATGTTATAATAAAGAAAAACCTCTTGCCTATACTAAATTTTATTGGCCACTTAACTATTGTATAGGTTAGTAAAGTTTATCCGGGTTGCAGCGGTAGCTAGCAACCTAGTAAGAGACGATCACGTCCAATGTTAAGAAATATAAAAACCCATAACTCCTAAAATAAGTCAGATCAAAGAAAAAAGTATACCACTATCCGGGTTACAGCGGTAGCTAGCAACCTAGTAAGATACGATCACGTCCAATGTTAAGAAATATAATATCCGGGTTGCATCCGGGTTGCAGCGGTAGCTAGCAACCTAGTAAGAGACGATCACGTCCAATGTTAAGAAATATAAAAACCCCTAACTCCTGAGAAAAGAGTCAGATCAAAACAAAAATTACACCATTAGAACCACCTTGTCCAAAACCTCTATTAAGGAAACTTATCACTCTTTGGCTTGAATAACAAAGAAAATATATTGGCTTGAAAATCAAGAAAATTTACTTTAACCACGTTATTCTCCACAAACGGTTTGCTAGTTTTACATGAAAGAACGAACCTTAGCCCATAGTAGCAGAAATAAGAATATCTAGGTTGCAGCGGTAGCTAGCAACCTATTACATAATCCGGGTTTAAGTGGTAGCTAGCAACCTAGTAAGAAACGCCAAATTGAAAGATGATCATTAGAAGAACAAACTATTGCATATATTGGGCTTAGTAAGCTGCCTGATTCTTCGAGGTTCATCTCTTACTATTCCAAAGAAGAAAAGGTCGTAGGCTTTTTACTGTTTGTAATAATACATTAAAAGATAACCATATGTGACGTAATAAGTGAATTCAATATTTATACACGTTCATCTTTCGACAAGTATTGCATTAAACAACGAGCTATATCCGGGTTGCAGCGGTAGCTAGTTTACAGTTAAGAACGAAACTTAGCCCATAGTAATAGAAATAAGAATATTTAGGTTGCAGCGGTATACAATAAAGAACAAAATCTAACCTATACTAACTGAATTTGAATATAATTTATAGCTTAATTTTGTCTCATCAAGAGGGGCAGAAGGGCTGCAATTTTAAGGTAATAAAATTACATTCAAGGAAACTTTTGAATGGCAAACCCAATTCTATTACTATTATTTTTTATTATTTTGTTTTTATCTCAGGATTAGCCTTTATTTAGGGTTAATAATTGCTCAAACATTAGACGTTGTGGGGGGGTAGGGCTAGGTATTAATAAAAAAAATCCAATACCCTAATTTGATTAGAATATCTATTCCGTAAAATTTCATTCACTTACTTAACAACTTTCCTAGACCGTAAAAAGATCAAAGATTGTAGTTGAACCCCTCACTCAAGCACGGACGCCCGCCAAAAAGATTGCAGGGGGTAGGGCACCAGAATAGCATGGTGAGGGGAGTAGGAGGAGGAAAATACATTTGAAGATAAAAGGTGATATGCACAATAAGATTCTCAAGGAAAAAATAAAAGTAATTATTTTTACATACCAGATGAAGCAAAAGTCCAAAAAATTTTTAAATTGTGAAGATTCCTGGCAAAAAGATTTTTGTGTGTTTAATCGGTACTTATGGATTATACTGCCAACACTCAAGAAGTGAAGTTAGGTTAATCCAAATGAAAAATACTAAAACATGATGAAAACATAATATTCGAGAAACAAATTTGGGCTATATATTTTCACATTAAGAGGGGGGGGGGGTAACCTGACCAAAACTAACCTAACCCCCACCCTAATTGATGCGCAAATATACAGCCCAAATTATATAATTCCAATGTATTCTATGACCCGCCACTTGTTTTCCAATGGGCGTAAGGTAATTGTTTCTTAATACAGACAGATAAAACCGGTTTGTTCTCGAGTTTTACACAGCGTAAACTTGAGTGTTGGCGGTATAATACATAAGTACCCTTTAATCTATCACGCATTCAATTATTATCTATTTAATATTAATATTTTACGCCCAAAACCTAGAGTAAAAAAAATAAGACTCAAACTACGTATGATCTTAAATGGTCCATTTAACTTCTGAGTAAAATGACGGTTATATTTTGAAAGAGCATAAAAAAAGGTTTTGAGTGGTATGTTCATCTAATTTACTGCTCGATAAGGAAAATATATCCAAATTTATCACGAAATCCCCTCCCCCTTTTTCTGCATAGTTACCATGCTTTCCCTTTCTCATTTTAGAATAATTTTTCAATCTAACTCCCTTATATTTTCAGGCCCTTGAGAATTAAACAGAATAGCAAAAGAAAACATAATTTAAACTCACGGTCCAGCTGTCCAAAAAAAAAACCTCTGCATGGATGCTCAGAATTACACTGAACGCGAACATGTTCAAATGAAATTCTTTATCACGAGTCAAAAGAGCATTTTCAATGAAATGGTAAAATCATATAAACATTATGATTCGGGGATAGTGGAAGCACTGGTATTTTCAGAGAAAATCTGCCAACAAATCTTATCAGGCCATGAAAAGTGGCAAGTAGCATTACTACTATGCTACCCCACTTTTTGCACGGCAGGATGAGAACTTATCTTACATCAAATCTAAGAAATTTAGACTTCTGAAAGCAAAAGAAACAAAATGCATTGATTAATTAACGTTTTTTAAATGCTTAATTTTTTAGATATGACGTGTGTTCGTTTCACCAGAAAATTAAAACAATTTTAAATTAACAAAACATAAGTTTCTTCTCTTTCTTTTGACTATAGTATTTCTGAAGTGTGCTATAGTTATTACTTCGTCTAAGAGTGGGCCACGGAATGATCAACTCAGTTTTCAATCAATATGCTAGTTGTCCGTACAGAGAACTTTTTAGGGGAAATAATTTCTCGTCTAATTGCTTCTCTTGGTTCTGAAGATTATTTCAAGATGCTTAATTTGGTTTTCGTGTGAAGTATTCAATGGAACATTTTCACAAAATTTAGTATAAGAGGCATAGGCTCTCTTGATTTGATTATTATTTTTCTGGTAGATTAATCTCTCTTGATTCGTCTTTCATTTATTCCTCAATGCTCAGTTCTAGGGCTAGACCGTTTCTAAATAATTTTAACGATCCAATTTTCACGGATACAAAACAGAAACACACATATTAGCCGTCTATGTCACATCAAATCTTTCCTAGATTACAATAATTGTTAAACCTCTTTAAATGATTTTGTCTATTTCGCTGATGGTAACTTACTAAGTACCATCTCGATTAATAGAGTCTGAGGTCTGCTCAAATTTAGTGGACCTTTCTAAAAGAAATTAATATGTTTTATGTCAACTAACTTGCTCTTAGCGTATAGATATACACACACACGTACACATTATGTCCGAAATTCGTGAATGTCAACATTCACCGGTGAATGTTCGAAGTACCTTTTATTCTCCTTGGATTTAGTCAGTGTTGCCAGTCAAGTTTTTCAGTTTAATGCAAGGTTTGATGATGACAGATTGGGTTAGATTAGGCTAGGTTAAGCTAGGGTAAGTTATATTTTTAACCCTTTTCTGATATTTATAGCCAAATTTAACTTAATCTAATCT
The DNA here is from genome assembly GCF_049724085.1 of Artemia sp. Qi Xiang Cuo. Classification (NCBI taxonomy): domain Eukaryota; kingdom Metazoa; phylum Arthropoda; class Branchiopoda; order Anostraca; family Artemiidae; genus Artemia; species Artemia sp. Qi Xiang Cuo. Next base: position 48,715,269 of record NC_142798.1, on the reverse strand, counting down.
AACCTAAATTAACATAACCTAACCTAACTTTAACTTTTACTATCATAGCTTGCGTAAGACTGAAAAAGCTGATTCGCAAAGCTAATTGAACCCAAGCCGAGAAAAAGGAATTTTGGACATCCACAAGTGAATTTTGACATTAACCAGATTTTGGACATTCACGGTAACATATATATTTTACCAATTTTTACACTTATTGTTTCTATAATACAATTGTGTTATAATGCAGCATGGTTATACTAAAATGCTCATATGTAAAATGAATATGCTACCCAAATTTGGCTTTCACCTGAGCGTAAGTTCCAACTATCTCGCAGTTCCAAGCCTTTGAGAGCCATTGCATCTGTTGCTCTGGTGTTCCCTGGTTCATGATCGTCGGCACGAACATTACGAAATGAACTGCTAAAGGATTTCCCTCTTTCAATACAGCTGAACCAACACCAGCACCCATTAAGTACCTGTAAATGAACAGTTTCCAAGATAAATTTAAGGGAAAACAACCAAACAACTGTAATTAAAGAGCAAGATCATGCTAACCAGCTGGTAAAGATTCACACTTGTCTAGCAAAAACCGAAGCTTACAAATAAGAATTAGAGGATAAAAATAGTTAAAATATACTGCTTATCCACTAGATTCTGAATATATAGCATTTGAATTATAATACTTACTCTTCGTTGTAAAATTCAAGCAATTTGAAAAAAAATTAGAAAACTACTAGAAAATTGGATCAGATTTCAATAGAAATTGGGCGTGCAAATTTTAGCCCTTTTTCTCAAAAACTAAAATATTATACTTTTCGTACTTATTTCTTTATTAAAAATTATTCTCTCCTTTTATTGTCAAAAAAAAAAAATACAGGTAAATGTTTAGCAAGCCATTCTCTTTTTAGATTCCGATCAAACATAGGATAAATCCCTACTGCTAACAAAATAAACACCACAAATTTAGCGAGTATACTAAAGAAAAACAAAAACTTCCTAGAATATTTTATTTTTCCATCAGGAATAAGAAGAAAGTATGTAATATGTTCAAAATAGTTAGAACAACTATACAACTAACAAGTAAATACTGATGACCAATATGGGTAAGCAAAAAGCTTGTAAACAAAAACTTATGTCCTGGCTACCTCATTCGGCAGCCTCAAAAATTAAAGACTGATAAATAAAGCAACCTCTTGATCTCACGAATTTTTATATCAAGAACTTTAATATAAAGTTTTAAACAGTATAAATGAAATTAGTGCCACACGATATCACGAATATCATAGCAATTCCAAAAATCCAATGACTCCTAAAGCGAATTTCTGAACGGAACGGGAAACGTCACGATACCATGCGAATTTCTGAACTCAGTCTATAAATATAACTCTACCATGGTAGCTTACCATGGCAGCTTAACTTCGGATTCACATGTGGACAAATCCCAAGTGTCCCAAATTCGAATTTGTCAACAAATAATGTAAATATTCATTTTAAGATCGAAAAGAGAACCTTTCATTATAATAGGAGTGTTTTGTAGAAGTCGTACAAAATAAGCAATGTAAAAAAATAAGCAATGTCTTGTAAATAATTTTCTAAAATACTTTATTTTCTACATTAAAAACATCCTAAAGCGCTTTATGTTTCTATTATACGCTGTTTTTCATTTTCATTAAATTAAAAAAAAGAGATTTTTCAACTGAAAGTAAAGGGCAACATTAAAACTTAAAACGAATAGAAATTATTACGTATAAGATAAGATAAAATTGTATTCATTATTAATACATATACAACAATATACTGTGCTAGTCCCCCCAAAGGCTCTTTGGCCTGTAATTAGGGGAGTATATACGGATTACAAACTCGGAAAACAATAGCCGATTACTTACTGAGATAAAAAAAAAGATTATACGATTATAGACTTACGATAAAAAGGTGAAACAGAACAAATATCAAGAACAGCTTCTTTAATAGACTCATAAAAAGTATCAAATAAATTACCAAAATCAGAATCACTCTCAAAATTACCCCAAGAAATTTCTGCCATTCTTGACATAAGAAGCGTCATTTCCACTTCACCAAATCTAAAAGGCCTCTTACCAGACTCACCAATCCACTCAATACCGTAGTCAGTTTTTCAAAACAGTATCTAGAGTAAACAGGGAAATGATCAGAAATGTCACTCACTAAAACATAATTTTGGATCAAGGTAGCCGTACAGATAATACCGTCAGTCAGAGATGATCTACTCTCTGATATGCGAGATGGGATACATACAGAAGGTAAAGTATCTGCGGCGAGCACGGACGACAGAAAATCCAAAAATACAGAAGACCTTATATCCATCAAATTTATATTAAAGTCTCCCATAATAATTAGTAACGAAGAAAAAAAAACAAAAAAAAACGGTGTGTTCTCGAATTTTACAAAGCGTAAACTTGAGTGAGTGGAGCATAATACGCAAGGACCAAAATTCCTTACCCCTGCGGAAATTAAAAAAAACAAATCTCAAATAAAATTCTCAAATTTTGAAAACCTTATTTTCCACGTGGGGGTATTTTTCGAGGGGGTATTTTCTGGGGGGGGGGGGGTATTTTTCATGGGGGTATCTTCCGGGGGAAGGGGTATTCACCGGGGGTTAAACGCCGGCCACCGATCGTATCGACCCAGTGGTCCTAGAATATCGTGAGACGGCTCATTTGAACGGAAATTAAAAGTTCTAGTGTCTTTTTTCAGTGACCTAAAAGATTGGAGGGCAACTAGGCCCCCTCCCCCGCTCATTTTTTTCCAAAGTTGTTCTATGAAAATTTGAGATCGCCATTTTGTTCATCATAGATAAAAGGCACAATAACTATGCCTTTGGATGTGACCTGACCCCCACAGCCCTAGGGAAAAGGTCTTTAAGTTATAAAACTTTCCCGTTGTTTATGCATAGTGTTTGTTACTGGGAAGTATGTATACATTTTTGAGTGGGGAAGGGACACATTTTCTGCTCGGGGGTTTTCCACGGGAGATTTTTCCATGGGGAGGGAAGTTTCGACGGGGTAAACTTGTCAGTGGAATTATACACTGGGGAAGTTTGCCAGAATTCATATACAAAATTTTTCTTATATGTCTTGCTTTCTCTTTTCCGTCTCAATTTTACGCGTGAATTTGTTAAGGGTAATTTCCCAGGGTAAACTTTCACCGGAACTGAATTGTCTAGAGGACATATCCGTGGGGAGGGGGATTTCTCCGTGGAGGCGGGGCCAGATTTCCAGATACCTCGAATTATTTTCAAAGCAAAGATTGAATTAGCAAAAAGTGGAATATTTTTGTCAGAATCGCTAACAAAAAAGCGCCGTGAAGTTTTGAATCGGCAAGAGATTGCTTCGGTAAATTTCATGTGTGAACTGACCACGGACAAATTTGGCCAGTTCACCTGGTCAATCAATGATACGAAAGATTCGATCATTCGCAGATTGTGCTTAGATATGTTGTTTTTTGTTGTCTTTTCTTTGTTTTTCTAGTTTTTTTTTGCATGCATATTTTATGATTTAATGCCATGTCTAAAATGTATTGTCTTTTTTTACTGGCAAATTAGGAACGCCCCCAGTTGAAAGTCTCGCATAAACCAACAACATCAGGTGGTCATCAGAAACAATCTGTTTTAGATGGTCAATTGAAGAACAAAGGCCCTGAATATTCAACTGGAGCACTGAAAAATATTCATCCCGTTTGACAGCCTCACTTACATTAGAAACATATTTACTCGTCACTGAGGGGTTCATTGTAGTCAAATATCTATTAACAATTAATACGCCCAATAGAATTATCAATTGGACCTACAACATCTAACGGGTTATTTTCAAGCTCAAAAAGTCGTCCTTCAACTGGGGGCGTTCCTAATTTGCCAGTAAAAAAAGACAATACATTTATTGTCAGTATCTGATAGTTTAGCCTTAACTTGACGGGAAAACTCAGCTGTAAGATTCGCTTGTGTGCGATTTAATTCATCGTGGGTAAAATCTATTTTTGCAGGATTAGGCTAGGCGCCAGTAAATCTTCTGCAATAACGCTCGCTGGGTTTAATGCTAGATAAGCAGGTGATGACGATTTATAAATGTCTGGAAACGAATTCAATTCAGTAAATGCTTTACTAACATCGTTTTCCGTTCTTTTGCGAGCACTAGGGTAATCCGAAAATAATTTCAAAGTATACTCTGGCCCTTGGTGCTCAGAATGGTCGCAGTAGCAAAAAACTGTGTATCTCTAAAATCTTTAAGCACCAGTTTTTGACTGCAAAACAATTGCCGGCAAAGGGGGGAAGCTTTTGAAACTAGCGAGAACAATATCAAAAGGCTTGAATTTTGACATGAGCGTAGCGATGAAAATAAATAATTACTTGTAATTGAGTGGGCCAAGTAATCCAGTAATTTACAAATAATTGTAAGTAGTCCAAGTATTTCAATGCACGACTCAGATGATAATAGTGCTGAGTACTAACTCAAAGCCACAATCCATAAATAATCCTTAAGCCGTAATCATATAAATTTATCTAAAAAGTTTCAATTATAATTTCAAAAGTGATGCAATGCGAGTCAATTACTCCCGCAGACCAAAGTCAGTGGCCAAAGGTTTTACAAGCAATCCAAGAATTTCATTCTAGATGTTGTTTGTTTGAACGAAATGAAATATAACGCGAAGGGGATTTCCCCCTCCTCAACACCTCGCTCTTTACGCTAAACTTTTTAGTACTTTAAAAAAGCTTCTTATTGTTAGAATTAAACGACCCTTGTGTTTCAGGAGTCGTTCTTAAAGAATTGGGACAAAATCATAATTCAGTGCAAAGAACGAGGTCTTGGGGAGGGGGAATCCCCTTCATATACGTAATAATTTCTGTTCATTTTAAGTTTTAATGTTGTTCCTTACTTTAGGTTGAAAAAAACCCTTTTTATTTTATTTCTGATCATTTTCTGAATAATGCCAAGAAATCCGCACCTCCACGGAAAAATCCCCCTCCCCACGGATATGTCCTCTAGACAATTCAGTTCCGGTGAAAGTTTACCCTGCGAAATTACCCTTAACAAATTCACGCGTAAAATTGAGACGGAAAAGAGAAAGCAAGACATATAAGAACAATTTTGTATATGAATTCTGGCAAACTTCCCCAGTGTATAATTCCCCTGACAAGTTTACCCCGTCGAAACTTCCCTCCCCATGGAAAAATCTCCCGTGGAAAACCCCCGAGCAGAAAATGTGTCCCTTCCCCACTCAAAAATGTATACATACTTCCCAGTAACAAACACTATGCATAAACAACGGGCAAGTTTTATAACTTAAAGACCTTTTCCCTAGGGCTCTGGGGGTCAGTTCACATCCAAAGGCATAGTTATTGTGCCTTTTAACTATGATGAACAAAATGGCTATCTCGAATTTTCATAGAACGACTTTGGGAAAAAATGAGCGGGGGAGGGGGCCTAGTTGCCCTCCAATCTTTTAGGTCACTGAAAAAAGACACTAGAACTTTTAATTTCCGTTCAAATGAGCCGTCTCACGATATTCTAGGACCACTGGGTCGATACGATCGGTGGCCGGCGTTTAACCCCCGGTGAATACCCCTTCCCCGGAAGATACCCCCATGAAAAATACCCCCCCCCAGAAAATACCCCCTCGAAAAATACCCCCACGTGGAAAATAAGGCTTTCCAAATTTGAGAATTTTATTTGAGCTTTTTTTTTTATTTCCGTAGGGGTAAGGAATTTTGGTACTTGTGTATTATGCGCCACTCACTCAAGTTTACGCTTTGTAAAATTCTAGAACACACCGTTTTTTTTTTTTAGTTTCTTCGTTACTTTAGAAATAAAATTTGAACTATAGATTTGCACATTAGGGGGGGGGGTAAGGATAGCGGGTCTGCATGCAAAATGTGTTTGGTACAAGTATTCTGCATATCAGATAGATAGACAAATAAGTGTATTTTAAAGCCAAATATACGGCCATGAACATAGCAGAATAACAAAAATGAATATAGTGAATGGGGGGTGTTTAACCCCCAGAAAAGGCCCCCTCCGAAAAAATACCCCCCCCCCCCGTGGAAAATACCCTCGCGGAAAATACCCCCCCCCCCCCTGTGAAAAATAAGGTTTCTAAATTTGAAACTTTTATTTGAGTTGTTTTTTTTTGTTTCGTTGAAAAGTGCTAAGGAAAGGGAAAAAGAGGAATTTACACACCAGAAGTATCTTAAAAATTTATAAAAAAAAACAAAAATCCATTTGTGTTGAAAAGACTTCCATATAAACTTCTGCAATTTTTGGCAGTAGCGGGTGCCAAATTAAAAGAAATTGGAGAAGAAAAAAATTTAGGCAAACAATTATCAAAATTAAACTAAAACATATGGTACCAAAAAGTTTAAGAAGGTTTGGCTATCCTTTGAAAGGATAGTTGGCTTTGGAAACCAACACATTTTAAATTGCTTAAGTTTTTACGGACACAATTCTACGAGTTTATTTTTCTTATCTTCAAAGTGTAAAACTACCACAAATCACCATTAACAAATAAATGAAACCCAAAACTAACAGAAATTACAATAGATAGCCTAGTCAAACTCAAAACGAGCAAAAAATAAAAGGATTATGGCTGACAAAACCCATGTCTTCTTCAGACCAGATAATAATTTGCACTTTACTTTTTAAAAAATAACCGTTTATTGTCAGTTTGATATACATATTTTGATATCTATTCCTTATAGTCTAAATACTTGTAATAATGAAAACATTTAAAATGTATTTTGTTTTCAGTAAAGTGCAAATTACTTTCTGGTCTTGAAGAGGCGTGGGGGTTGTCAGCCCTACTCATGCTAATTGTTGCTATTTTGAGTTTGAATAGGTTATTTATTGTTATTTCTGTTCGTTTTGGGTTCAATTCATTTATTTATGGTGATTTATTGTAGTTTTAGGCTTGGAAAATTATTTGAATTTATTTCTACTCATTTTTGGCTTAACGAGGCCATGGGCACAGCAAGGGGGGGGGGCAAGGGGGGCCACGGCCCCACTTGGAAATTTGGGACTATATAGTAATTATAAGGAAACCAAAGGAAAAAAGCAGAATAGAGAAAAACCATTGAAAAAATGTTTGTCGTCCCATTGTTGGCTGCCTACCAATAGATTGTGACCCATAATAAGGAAAATATAAGTTCTAATTTGTGACTGAGTGACCCCTAACAAGTCTTCCACAAAATTTTTTTTTAATATGATTTGATTGGAGCGAAAAAAAAAAAACAACAAAAAAAAAAAAATAAAATCTTAATATTAATGAATGGCAAGTAAATAACGATCCTTTTCAATAGGAGCAGTATAAGAGCCTAACTACTGAAAAGATTAAGTCAGAGGATCATGTTTGTCTGGTGATCTTGAATATGTATATGTTTCCTAGTAAATAGTGTACTTATTAGAAGACAGAGAAGTTTGTACAATAATATGAAACACTAGGAAAACAACTAAATAAGGGGTAATTTCGGTATAAATATGCCGTAAACTTTTGATTGCATTGCAAGATTTGATTGCATTTTGATTTGATTGCATTTTGAATGAGTAGAGTAGTACCTTCCATTTCTAGAAGATTATCTTCCTTCCTGTGCTATTTGGGGAGATTACGTTCCATGGCACCTTTCCAGAGCATGTACTTATGGATTTGCATACTTTATGTTCCTTCCAATGTTATTCTATGGTACCTCTACACCTGATTAAAAACAAGCTTTGAAACTACATGCTATTTGCTTGCCTTTCCTTGGTACCTTTCCAAACGAGCGGGGATTCCCCACTGGTTCCTACACATTGCAAAAAAGTGAGCAGTATGAGCGGGGATTCCCCACACAACTTTGTTTCAACTCCATATTTTTCAACCAGACTGGTTTTTGAGGCAACACCTTTTTTTTTTTTAGGGCCAATCAGAAAAAGATGGAGTTAAGGGATGATTTACTCCTCTCTCTATCCCACTCAATGTGTTTTTGTTGATAGCTCGGTTTTAATATGGCGGTGAGAGTGTCAACACATGAAAAAAATGTTCAATACATGCCAGCTATGTATGTAGGCGCTGGGCAGCTGGTCATCATGTGAGAATTGCACAATAATTGATAAGCATGCCGAAAAGTGTAGATTGTGCCTGCTATATAAATTGCATAGGGGATATGTTGTACAAATTAAAGGTTGTAATTCCTGTCATGAAGAGGTGTGTGACTCTCATCCTAGAGGGCACCTATGCTCCGATTGCCACTATGATAAATGTAATCAGTGGGAGAATATATATCTCGGCATGATTGAAAAGAGTCCTAACCGCGACTTTGGTTTACTGCTACAAAATTGGTATTGTCACTGTTTTACATTGTTTTAGGAAGAGGAACCGGATCAACATTTCAACTGCTAGAAAAAAGAAAGAAAACGGTTTCTGAATCATTGTTGTGAAAACAACTAGTACTAATACTATAAACCTAATGGTTTTTATTTAACTTGGACAGAATGTGATTCACCACTTGAGGACACTGTTTTTGAAATTGCTTAAAATAAGCCAATTGAAACTTGTGAATTCTATAGAATGAATCAGAATAGTATCATTGATTATACAAAGAGATATGATAAGAGTGAAGTTACACTCTATTGTAGAAAATGTGACCCTGACATTGCAGTACATCAGGATCAGTATACTGTGAATTCGCATGATCTACATACATTAGTTGTTATCGCCAAATACCTAGTAGAAAATGAAATCTAAAGAGCAGAAAAATTGTTTTTATCATGTTCATACAGTTTCAATTTATTAATAAAAAATTTCACATACATTTTTAGAACATTTTATTCGTAGGGCACTAAAATCAATATTAAACACGCTTTTAAGTATATTTTCCACTAGAAAGTCGTTCAATCGAGGTAAGTCAACGTAGATGTCGAGAAACTGTTTGTAGGTATAGCCACGACATCTGAACATTAAAAAGAGCAGTGCATGAAAGCCACATGTCTTAGTCGTTAAATCCTGTACTCTTCGTTGATTTTGAATAATAGTTTTCCCACTGCTTTCAATAAAGGTGCTGATGTGTGGAGTGCAGAATTTATTTGATAGACCCAAAGGAAGAAAAAATTAAATATTCTTCGCTGTTTGAAAGATGCATAGCCAATGGCCTGTCTTCGAAGTTGAAGAACTGCTATTAACAATTATTAGGGTATTGTTAATACTTGGAATTTTTTCAATGAAGTCCGACGGTATGCAATAGGACTTGTACTGGGACATGTATAGATCCATACTAAATACGTTGATTATTTGGTTTGTGTTCATGGTGCTAGGTCTAGTAGAACTCTGCCGTCGGGTGTGATTTCCCAATAGGTTTCAAATTGACTCAATGATATTAGCGTGATACTCTCAGTCAAAGCTTCGGCAAATGTACACTCTAAACGTACATTCCCTGTTCGCACTATGCTCATATCCTGAGTCCCCCAGAAGTCCAAAACAATTACCCCATGATTTTTTAAAAACATTGAATCGGTTATTCCATTTTCAAATAGTTGAGAGTCATGATCTAGGGATTGCATGGTCAACTCGTACAGAGTTCTATAGGGTTTTTTTTGTAAATTGATAGAGTGTACAGTGGAATACCATTCACTTTGCACACAAGGCTAGATAGACCGAAAAAATTAAAATCATGGGGCGATTCAGTCCAGGATCCAACGGCACTGCCACTCTTCACAAAGGCCAAAGCCAATTTTGATGGGATTTCGCCATTGATAAATGATGTATCGCTATAGATACGAGAGCCGGTGGCACTGTGACATTGATTGGTGATTGTATGGGGGACAGGAAGTTTAATGTTGTTGTTGTTGGCTCTTGGCTTTCCACTGCTAATGCAACAGAGCTCATAACTTGTTGTTTTTGAACATGGAGAATTTCCGACGTGATAATGACATTTTTATCGGGTGCTGCAGGAAGTGTTTTTCTCAAAATGAAATTCGATGGGGCCAGCTGTAACTTTATGTCAATCTTGACATTGGGGGGTAACCATTGAGATATATTGAATATCTCATGATTTAATTTTCCAACCAGATGATACTCCTGGCTCACTGCAGTAGTCAACTCACCGTCAGTATCAACACCTGATCGATATTCATAGCCCAATGATTGTCCTCTAAACTCCTTGTACGCCTTTGGTGTCATCATCATAAATTGTATGTAGCTTGCATAGTTTGATAAATTATTGCTTATGCTCACCAATGTACCATTAATAAATACGGTAATTAGTTCAATAGGTAGTGTAGACTACAGTTTTAGTAAAAGAGGCTGTCGGCAGCATTTTGAGCTGGTTTTCCTGGCTTTTTATTCACAATAGCATTTAAATCAATAAATTTTGATGACAAATCAATAAAACAGTCTTTATTGGAAAATATTTGAAAGTGTATATTTTCCGAGAGGGGTTGTTGGGGATGAAATTGTTCATAATAACCATACTTGACACTGACATCAACATTTTCAGCATTGAATAGATTCAATGAGGAAGTAATCAATGGATGTGATTCCTTATGAAGGATGTGAGTCATCTTAAGAAAAGAAGTCCTTCTTTGATCTAATAATCTCTTTCTTCTTTTTCTTATTGCTCTTCCTTGTTTTATTCCTCAATGTCCTTATTGAGGTCCTTCGCTTCCCACCAGGGTGGAGACTGATGAGTGAATGACGTGCACGCATGCTTTTCAATCCCTCCCCGTTTTGTCGAGATTTTAATTGCTCACCAACGGCTCTTGCTGAAGATCTAATATTTTTCTTAACACTCTCCTTGAAATTCTTGCCCGACCCCCAGTCCTGTAGTGTTGAGGCAGCAAAATTTGATGCAGCAGGTACGAGATATTTTCTGGCAAGGGGTAGTGCAGAACGAAATAGCCTAGCAAACCAGCTACCAAGACCATAGCCAGAAATTGTAGTACGCCCCTTGTAGTAGTCCAATCCATTGCCTATTTGACGTGGACTCAGAGCACCAACATAGCAATCGATATTGCGACAGACAAATGGAATTCTTCTATTGTTCATTTCAGGTGATGGTGCTGTCGCTAACAATGGGTCGAAAATGACATGGAATTACTGCTAAGCCTTTTGTTATTGATAGAGGATCACCCAATTCACTTCTTAGTATAAACTGACAGAATTCCAAATACGAAATGTTTAAGGGAACATACTGAAGATGCTTTATATTATAGTGATGAACAAGTTCGTGGGTTGTTTTTCGTTCAAGAACACGTAGGAGGGGGACATTTGAATTACAAACTCTCGATGTTTCCACAAAAGATGCATAGAGAAATATACAAGAGTCCGAGGCGAAATCAGGTGGATAATCAGCAAAAATAACTTGATCCATCCCGTAAACGGTGTCGGCATTTATCCCATTGATCATATTCTGTTTAAAGCCAAGAACGTCTCTCAGATTATCATTGAGAATAATTATTTCACTGTCAACAGGTGAGGTAATGTAAATCCTATCATGTTCCAATGAATAATTAAAATGGAATGTACCATTCCTACGATGTGAGATTTTTCTATTGATTGTACGACAAAAATCTCCCATATCATCATATTCAATATATTTCAATTTGACAGGTGGATATTCGCTAGATTTAAGTGCTTCAACCCATTCATAGTCGGCAAAGAGTGACCAATCGAATGGTATAACTTTTATATCATACACACGATCCTTTCTCAGGATGTCATAGGTATTTTTGAGAATACAATCGACAAGAGCCACTTCATATGCACCGTCAAATTTGATAGCGGGGGAGAGTTTCGTCCAAAAATCACTTGTCTTATTCAAGTCGTTGTAGAGAGGATCGGACACGTTGGGCATAAAAGTTACATAGAAATCATTGGGCATTGTCAATATCTTCAACACTGATCCAAGAATCAAAATCAGAGTTGTATCCTAGCCACCGAACAAGTAACTGTTTCCTACCCCTGCGAGTACGAGTCTTTAATATCTTTTCAATTTGATAGATTTAACTATTATTTTTAACTTTTTTTATTTCATATTCATAAAATCCACCTAGAATATCTTCATATTTGGTATCAATCGAACTATAAGTTATGGGTTTATTGTATAGGATTTTTGCCACTTTAAAAAGTTCTGTGGACCATAAGTAATTCTCCTTTTCAAAAACATTAGTTGTTCTATTAATTCGAACAGTATCACCAACATTGAATTTTTTCTTCTTGACAACCGTTTCATTGGAATATTGTTTAAGAAAAGTGTCAATTGTATCATGATCAGAATGATGAACTTCCGTTGAGGTTGAATTGGACAATGATCGATGAGGTCGTTGATTATAAATCAACATGATTTTATCTAAATCATGAATAAAAGCAGAAGTATTTTTCAATGTACAATATCTTGAAATTAAAAGTCGAATAGTTCTTATCAATCGTTCGGCCAATGCAGCCGTTATAGGGCAATGACTTTGATAGAGCAGTGTATTATATTTCACTAGTACTTTTGCAACATGGGGATTAACAAATTCACTACTACGATCCGTTTGAATTTTCTTATACCAATACTGTTCGAGAATACTTTGAGTGACCTGAGCAAGTTCATCACCTTTCTTTGACCGCAATGGAACGGCATATGCATAGCGACTAAAAACACTGAATGCAAGTACAATATACTTGTATGGTGTACTGTGACATCTTTGAATCTCATATAGAGTTAGGAGATCTGTTTGCATTATATACAATGGGTAAAAGGCTTTAGTTTTTCGATAAGAATTAGCACGAAGTCTATAATTTCCATGTAGAGTGTAACTTGATTTATTTTGCAGATAGTTTTGCAAACTTCTAGCGTGAATACCTGTGACTTTGTACAGAGTGGTGGGGGAACTTAAACTCCCCACTTCACCAATATTTTCATAGATATGTTGTATAACTTCGGCCGTTTTATGTGTAAACGTTTATTATAACGGCTACTATCCTTTTGTACGATGGTGATTGGTGGTGGTTGCGGTGCTATTGACTTTATATATTTCTTCTGTTTTTTAGCTATCGGTTTACTGCTGCTTCTGCTCCTTACTGTATAGTTTCCACTAGGTGTGTAAATGCTTTTCAAAATTTACTTAAAATCTTCTTCCTCTTCTTTATATTTTAATTGCGTTGTTGGTGCATGGTCATTTATTTTTGTTAGACTTTGCCTATTGCTAATAAGGCTTTTGGGAAAGTTTAATGTATTTAGAAAGTTTTATAGATGAGCGTCAAATGATAATAGTCCTTTACGATTTGTAATCATATCATAGATTAAATCAAGTAGATTATAGCTCTCTCCTTGAATTATAATCCCTTTCCCATTGCTATCAACTTGAATATGATCTTGAACACTTTCCATGAGATAAGTTAGGAGTCGTTTACATTGTTAAAGAAAAGAGTGTGGGATTATAATTACAATTTTAAATAAAAATTAAACCAATTCCCCCGTCTTTAATTTTGTTCCAGCAGCAGAATCCTGAAGAGAGGATTCTTTTTTGTGATCAATACCACTGGCCTTCACACTATGGGACTTATATTTGTCCTCTCGGCGAAGTTCATCTTAAAGTTAAAGCAGTTTTTTTATCATCCTCAATATTCTCATTGTCAATGAATTTACTTAGATTGTCCTCAAAGTGTTCCACAGGTGAGAGAGCGAGTTCTATTGGAGTCAGTTTATAGGGTTTTACCATCCTATCTAGAGGAAACTGTTTACAAGTCCTGCAATTATCGGCAGTAAAATTGTGAAAAGGCTACCACCCGCTTGAAAAAGTCGTTTCCTTTTAAAAATCTTTACTTTGTTTTTAGAGGCCAATATACGTACAATGGAACGATGTTGCTTTTCCTGTTGCTTAACTACTTCTGGCAGTTGAACATTGCCCTCGGCCAAATTTAAAGTAGGTTCAGATATTAGATTAATGAAATCATTGTCAATACCAGGTTTGAGTATGGCTTTCCTAAACAAGGGTTTTGAAGTGCTTAAACTGAAAATAAATGTCAATTTTCATGTAGTTTCTTCAGTGTCATGATAGCGACTAATAGGTCTTTTTAGTGTTCACGGGGAGATATACTGTAATTTCATTGTCAAAAATATCTGTGACTACACGCAAATCCTCGGGTGTATTTTTATTAAGATCCAATAGGATATAGCCGTAGGGTTTACCAGTTGCCTGTCTGTATGCTGAAAGCAGAAGTTTGGAGGCACCGGGATGTATTTGTTTATTTAGAGTTATTAGCGAGCAAGAATCACGAACAATTATGTAGATGATATAGTGCGTGTAGTTCAATGCAAGTATTCGCATACAATTGTTCTTATGGAATAGATTGTGTAAAATTAGAGTGACTGAAATCTGTTCGTGATGAGAGCAAACATTGAAAAATTGAAGAATTTCCTGGGACCATTGTTCAATAGATTCAGCTAGATCGTCAATAATCAGCCAAGAGTTTGGTTCAATGATGTTGAAAACATCCAGTCCCTATATGAATTGTATCTGCACCAATCCCGTCGTGGCAATCGCTTTTATTTTATCGTATGACTCCTGCCAAATACTGTAACAACAGTAGATTTTTTTCGGCTTTTCCACAAACATTTTATCACAATTTTTAATTATTTTAGTTAAGAGTGTTATTTTGCCCGACATTGACGGCCCATACAAAAATGATCTGAATGGTGTTTTAAATTGATACATGTTCCCTTCAAGAGTTCACCTGGACAACTAACTGTAGACTATAGTTGTCTAATGACTAAATAGTTTCCCTACAAGACCTTTCAAGAATAATAATAATGAGAAGAACAAAATCAATAAAGAATCATATTTCTTTTATTATAAACAACACTTTACAGAAAACCAAGAAAAATACAATTTTTTGATTTATAATAAAAAAAATGCACTAGAAAAAACACTTTAATAAATATTATTTACTTACAAATACAACCTATAATGAAAAATACACTGAATAATATGACTTTTTTTTAATTTGAATGTAACATGTATGCGGCCGGCCAGCCCAGGCCGCGAGGCCCTCCCCAAAGTTTTGGGAAAAATTTATTGGACTTTACTTAAACCGAGACTTTCCCTATGGTTAACACATTTGGCTCGGTCGGAAGTTAAATAGTGCCCCAGGGGGAGGGTAGTCACACCGTCTTGACAAACATAGATCTTGACGGAAATGGAACGCATGGCAATTTTTTCTATATTTAGAGTAAAGTTCCTGTAGTTGAGTGATCGAATTGCCAGCAATTTGGTCTTGGAATTGTATTTTGAACAATACAATTCCTATAGATGTCCATGTTGAAATTCTTATCCACATAGCGCGTGGGTACTCCTTTGCAACGTTTCTTGATTTCCTCGTCATGCGTCTATATAAAGTACGTCTTCAGACTTACACACTAAGAACGGAAAATCATGTCGCTTACAGTTTCTGATTTAAAAAATAAAAGCTGATTTGGCGCCCGAAGGTTCACTAGCTCTGGGTAAAGCCCACGCCAATTGATGTAGACCATCCGCGAGCTGATGATTTCACCGTGCGCCAAATAATCAATTAGATTTGGGGTTTTTACTTTTAACAGTAGAAAATCTGTGTCTCCATAGCAGACCTCTACTTGCACCTTTTCCAGCCATTGTACCCTAGCAAAATTGTAGTAGAATTACAATATGGGCTTTATAGAAATCTCCAAAATTACACTTCCTGAAGCAATATTTTCATTCAGAAAAGTGCTTCTTTTTTTCTATTCAATAGTACCATGTCCGGGCCAATGATTGTGAAGGAAGAGTAATTTGGATCGGCAATAATTCGAGCACATTGTTTGGGATCGGTCAAGACGTTACAACGATCCCTATTGCGAAGACTCTCTTACATTTTACAAAAAGCCAAATTCAATATGAGCTTATAAATTTCTTTTTCGGCTTTTGTTTGTACTTCTGAACGTTTCTTGAAGAAGGTGTCAACACAAGTTTTCAGATAGGACTTTTGACTAAACTTTAACGCTGTGTGAGCCTTTGTGACGTTGAAACCGTTGTTGCACATCCATTTTAAAGCCACATGATGTACAACAATATTTTTTTTCGGCAGAAGGTCAGCAATAAGTTTTTGTTTTGAAGGTGACCAATGCAATCCGTCCACCTCGACTAAACGCCTATTGCGAGGGCTCAAAGAGTCCCTAGTCACAGGTCTAGTGATGCATGGGAAAACAAAATCCTTTACTGAATCGTGAAGCTCAACTGGTATCTCCCCATCAATTTCAAAAAACCATCCAGCCGGTCCATTCTCCTTAACACTGTCAATGTTGGGGAAATGGGGAGCTTGAGGGTCATTGAGCCATTTATAGTCATCGCAGGGTAGCGCGTAATGGGACATGGCCGAGGGGTAGAGAGAATTCATATCAAGGAAAACTGCATCCGATTCTGTCCCCGTCTTCTCTCGAGTTGGATCAGTTTCCGGATACGATCCCCGTGAAAAACTTATCCACCCTTCATTGACCTTTCGATGAACAGGTGCTGATCGATGTCAGTGATTAGCCCAATTTTTTCCCCGCTAATTATTAGGATGAGGTCCGTCACCAGATGAGGAGATGAAAAATAATATCCTAAATTAAGATTAAATTCCCCATAGATTTTGTCCGTATTTTTACACATAATGTCTAACAAAGTTAACACATCACTCGACAAATACAGCTTGCAGTAGTCGAACCCATTTTTACACCCTCCCGCTGCCCACCCTTTTTTAGCAAAACTGTATTCATCGAGGGTGCACCTACGATCGTGTAGACTGTCGTAAAACGATTTAATCGAGGGAATAGTGTCTTTGGTGAATCTCGAAATGAAACAAAAATAATCATAAGAATATATGCCCTTGACTGTCAACAAATCATATAAATCATTTGGAAATTGTCGCTTGAGAAGGAGGAAAGCGTTGCAGCCGTCATCGTTTTTCTGCACTCATGTTATTTCGCTCAATGATTTAGGGAAAAAGCTGAAGGAATCTAAAAACAAAGTTGTACTCATTTCCTCGTTGTTATCTTCAGTTATTTCTTGCATACCTTACAAAAAAAGAAGCGTGTCCGACTCTTCAAAAAGGAAATTTCTAACGGTGGGGCCTATCCTCCAAGTAGTCCTAACAGCCCCGTTTTTTAGAAGTTATACCAATGCGAATAGCAAACGCTATAGACTGTCGTTAGGGCTCGGCATAAAAAGCGGAAGAGAGTTGCTGTTTAATTTTTAAATTACATGAATTGTGAGCCCACCCCCGAAAGTTACTTTTTCCCGTTGAATAGGGGTCAATAAGATGATTGTGATCCTGGACAGCGTCTTTTGGGGCAAGAACACCCCTACAAACCCAACAAATTGTCCCCTTTTGTATTGCTAGTTGCTCCTTATCTGATAATGACATTGGGTAGTTGGTGTGACGCAATCGTGAAATTGCGGCATTTGCTGTTTTTTTAAAGATACCCATAAATGTTCCATGCTACTCCCCTCATCAATAGCCAAAAAAAATCTTCAAATGATATTTTATTATTAGAATCGTGGCAACTATACACATAAAGACGCACAACTATTTTGTCCCCTCCAACTCTATTTAGCCTTAATGGATCTAATACAACAACCAGTCTTTTTGCCCAGTTCAAAGATTCCTTATCAGCCTTTTTAAGAAACTTTTCTAAGTTTTAAAACTTTAAAGTATTCTTGCCTTCTGCCTGCATTTCTTTTCTTTGATTGCCATGGATTTTACAATATCTCATGTGATCCGAGAATGTTCACTCAGATCTAAATGGAGAAAGGCACATGGGGCAATAGTGACGTACCCCTTTCTGATCGCCTTGGGATAAGAGTCGACTTACTGCCGCAACGGGGAAAAAATGACCATAGGAATTTACATCTTTGGGAGGCTCATAAATAACCCAAACCCAATTTTCAACATTATCTACCGACGGTGTCCTAACTGAATATAAAACTCCTTTTTTATTTGGTTTCTTTCCCCCATTTACAAATTCTGTCTCATACTGGAGAACAACCCCCCCCAACACAAGACTTTCATTTTATTTTTCAAATACAGTTATTTCGTTTAAAGACACCGGATATTTTCCCTCTAAACAGTCAAAATTTACTTTAGGGAGATTTTCTCCACCGTTTCGCGCAAGTCTGTAAATATTTCTCACTGTTGACACATTTTTTAGTGTTTTCTAGGCTGCCGCTAAAAATGCGTATTTAAAGTATTGCAGCCCTGTTTCAAAACCGAAGCCCTGAACTCCTTTGGTAGCCGACAAATCTGGGTGGCATTTTATTTTTCTATCCGCTCCCCTTAAAATAAAGTTTTTTTTTTAATCTACTGAGATTCAGATCCATGTGTTCAATGTATAAAATTGTGGACCCGCTTCCCCTCTCGTTAAACGTTTCCAAAGTTGATATTAATTTATTAACCCAGTTGAAAAAGTTACCCTCAAATTCATTTAGACCAGGGTAAAAAGTTTGGTTGCCAGTTGAAAAATGAAAATAAAAAATGTCCCCAGATGTCCCCTTTTGTAAATAAACTTTTTGATTTACCGATGTCTTAATCCCCCCTTGACCCCCCAATTCTGAATCTGAATTTCAATAAGTGCTCGAATTCGGTCGATGTAGGTATGAAGAACATTTACATGGTCTGTTAAAATGACGCTCCCGTCAACCACGTTTTCCTCGGGAGGATTAAAATCTACCCTATGTGTTTGCATGTGACCTAGAGCAGATTTCAACAAATAAAACTCACGTAGTTCCGGGGATGTGACACTATTTTCATGTCCTGCACCTATTTGCACAGGATCCAATTCACTAATTATAAAGTCATCGTCAAAAGTGTCGACGGAAACATTAGGTCCAACAATTTGCATAAGGCTATCCATTTCTTCCGTTGTAAATTGAAAATCCAGGGGATATTAAATGACGTACCGTCACTAACATCATCCGGCGAGAGGGGACAATTGCCCATGATATTTTGAAGTCCTGGGCCAGGGAAGGCAGTTGTTTTCGTAGCTTCCCTCTGAAACTAGAAAATGAATGAATTGAGTTTTTTTTTCTTTGACGAAAGTTTTATCACAATTATAGCACACTATTTTTTTTCTTATTCAGATTTATCAAACATTTTTTTTTCTTTGAGGAAAGTTTTATCACAATTATAGCACACTATTTTTTTCCTAGTCGGATTTATCAAACAATTTTTTTTTAATTGGATTCGTATTTATCAAACAAATGCATAGTAAATTATGAATTTTTGCTTATTGTATTATTTACAGAACAAATACGTAATAAATTTAAAATTTTGTTAATAATACACACGCACACACACACACACACGTGCATGCACACTCCCATATCCGCACACACTCACACACACACACACACGTAAACGCACACACTCACACACACACACACACGTATGCACACACACGTTCACACGCACACGCACAAAAACATGTGCACACACTCACACACACACACCCACACACACGTATGCGCACACACGTTCACACACACACATGCACACACACGCGCACACACATCGCAACGTTTGACTAATAAAAATCAAAAATGGGAAAAAAAATCAAATCAATAATTGTTTTAATAGCTCATTAAAAAAAATTGACTCTTTTTTTTCCTACAAATATAGACATCCATTAAAAATAGCGATCAGATTCCTTTTCCTACAAATCTACTCGTTTTAAAAATCTACTATTTGTAATAGCAATAACTTAAAGTACATTAGTTAAAAAAATACATACATTTCCAAATTCAGACTGTACTTGTGTGTCGGTTGGGGCGGTGATGTCCATATCTTGCATAGATGAGCCAGCGGGGTTCACCATCCTGTGAGTAGCCGCCCATTCTCTTTTTGGTTTTTGACCAGACTGTATTCGCGTCGCTCTCGATAGGCTAGTTATCTCCACTTGTTGCATTGGAGTAATGCTATTACCCTTAGCTCTCTTTGGAGGAGGAGAGTAATTGTAGGAATTTTCCTCCTTAAAAAGAAGACAAAATATAGTACGGAAAAAACGATTCCCCTTTTTACAGAAGAAAAAATTAGTCTGCACAAAGAATCCCCTCCCCTCCCTCCCCCTCTTATAATTTTATAAAAGCCTCTCAATCATGGAATACAATTGAAAAATATTTCTCGTTTAATTTGACAAAAAAACTTTGCCAACATGTCTCGAATTACGCATTAATCTCTAAGATAACACAAGCTTGCGATGCCCGTTTTTCCAAAAGGAAGCGTTTCTCTAATTACAAAGACAGATGCCTTTTAGTTACATCGGAAAAGATTTTTGGTAATGGGAAAAAAAGATATTTTTTGAAGGAAATAACTATTTCTACAGAGCAGTGGGGGAGGGATTTTATTTACATAATAGAAAAAAGAGCATACTTTGTGTTTTCTACCGAGTAAACTCATACTGTTGTAGGGTTTGTACTGTTGGAGGGGAGAGGGGCTATGTCCCCCTAAAATTTTAATTTACTAGTGGGATGGTAAAATGATTTTATTTGGAAATAAATTAAGAAATTTCGTAAATTGTACTCACATAGAAAATTGACGAATCCATTGCTTTAAAGTTAATAATATTCAATGTACTATCTATGATATGTTAAATCTTTATGAAAATTAAATCGTAAGGTATGGGCATTTTATACAAAATCTCAAGGACGAATAAAAAATCAGTCCTTTTATTTATAACCAATCACCAATCACCTTACCGTATATTGAACAGCCACCGATGTCTCTGATTGGTTCTTAAAAAATGGATGTTGGCTCGAAAAACAGTCTGGTTGAAAAACTTGGAGTTGAAACAAACTTGTGTGGGGTATCCCCCGCTCGTACTGCTATCTTTTTTACAATGTTTAGGAACCGGTGGGGAATTCCCGCTCGTTTGGAAAGGGACCAACGGGAAATAAGCAAATAGAACGTAGTTTCAAAACGTGTTTAATCATGTGTAGAGGTCCCAAAGAATAACAATGGAAGGAACATAGCGCCATAGAATAGCATGGGAGGGAACATAAGCCCTTAGAATAGCATAAGAAGGAACATAGTGCTATAGAATAGCATGGGAGGGAACATAAACCCTTAGAATAGCATGGGAGGGAACATAAACCCTTATAATAGCATAGGAAGGAACATAGCGCTATAGAATAGGTTGGGAGGAACATAAGCCCTTAGAATAGCATAGGAAGGAACATAGCGCTATAGAATAGCATGGGAGGAACATAAACCCTTATAATAGCATAGGAAGGAACATAGCGCTATAGAATAGCATGGGAGGAACATAAGCCCATAGAAAAGCATAGAAAGGAACATAGTGCTATAGCATAGCATGGGATGGAACATAAACCCTTAGAATAGCATGGGAGGGAACATAAACCCATATAATAGCATGGGAAGGAACATAGCGCTATAGAATAGCATGGGAGGGAACATAAACCCTTAGAATAGCATGGGAGGGAACATAAACCCTTATAATAGCATAGGAAGGAACATAGCGCTATAGAATAGCATGGGAGGAACATAAGCCCTTAGAATAGCATAGGAAGGAACATAGTGCTATAGAATAGCATGGGATGGAACATAAACCCTTAGAATAGCATGGGAGGGAACATAAACCCTTATAATAGCATAGGAAGGAACATAGCGATATAGAATAGCTTAGGAAGGAACATAAGCCCTTAGAATAGCATAGGAAGGAACATAGCGCTATAGAATAGCATGGGAGGAACATAAGCCCTTAGAATAGCATAGGAAGGAACATAGTCGGCTAGAATCCATAAGTACATGCCTTGAAAAAGTGTCAAGGAATGTAATCTCCCCAAATAGCACAGGAAGGAACATAGTCGGCTAGAATCCATAAGTACATGCTCTGGAAAGACACCAAGGAACATAAGGCAAGCAAACCCATAAGTACATGCTCTGGAAAGGTGCCATGGAACGTAATCTCCCCAAATAGCACAGGAAGGAACATAATCGGCTAGAAATGGGACGTACTACTCTACTTGAATGCATGATGCCACTATAATCAAAAATGTTTCCCCTGGACGGAATGCTAAGAATTTCTGTATTTTGCCCTGAACGGATACGTTTTTTGTGTTTTATTATCATTTTTTTTGTTTCTAGGAGTGATTTTATTTATAGATTTTTCAATTTGAAAAAAATTTAAGTTTTTACAGTTATGAAGTTTAAAGGTGTCAAATATATTGACTTTTGGCATTCAAAATTCAATTAAAAGTATGAAAAGAATTATTTGATTTTCTTAATCTTAGTTTTGATGTTTTACTTTGAACAAACTACTTAGATAACGCGTTACTTTTTATAAACACTGAGTCTAAAGGCATTCAATATTTTGTGTTTAATAACCAAGTTCAAAACTGCCGATATTGTTAAAAAAAAATCCGTCCAACACTTCGGCATCGCTCAACAGAACTTAATGCTAGGAGTTTGTATCTTAGTTTTTGTAAGTAGGCTATTGCTTTCTGTATTTTTTGTAACTATTTACATTTGTTCATTGTTAAAAACTTTTATTCTGATTGAGATACTTCCTCTATTGCCCTTAGAAAATTGTTTGCCTCTAATCTTCATTAAATAAAGAAAAATAACTAAGTTTTTTCAACTGAAAGTAAGGAGCAGCATCAAAACCTATAACAAACAGAAGGCATTATGTATGTGACGATGTTTGCACCCCTCCTAAGCACCTCGCTCTTCAAGCAAGTTTTTGGCACTTTAAAAAAAGTTGCTTATTGTTCTAGTTAAACGATTCTTGTGTTTGGGCATCTTTTTTAAAGAATTGGGACAAAATTTAAACTTTAGGCAAAGAGCAAGATGTTGAAAAGAGGACAACCCCCCTCATATGTGTAATAATTTCTGTTTGTTTTAGGTTTTAATGTTGCTCCTTACTTTCAGTTGAAAAAACTTGTTTTTCTTTATTTCTCATCGTTTTTTAAATAACGGCAAGACACCTGGCTTCACCTCCACGGAAAAATCCCCCTCCCCATAGAGGTTTCCTGTGAACGCTTTAATCTTGGTGATAATAACCCCCGGGTCCTTACACCTAACATCCCCACACATAAAATTAAATTAGTAAAGACAAAGGAATACAAATAAAGAAATTTCGTATATGAATTCTTGCAAATTCACCCAGCGTAAAATTTCTTCTTAAAATTTCATCCCCTAGAAACTATTTAAAATTCTCCCAGAAGAAAATTAGTCCTCCCCTCCCACCCAAAAAATGTATGCATTATTCCCAATAACAAATAAAACAAAGGGCGATCTTTATAACTTAAAAACCTTTCAACAGGTGCTGTAGGGGGTCATTTTATCGCCAAAGACATAGTTATCGGGCCTTTCAACTATACTGAAGAAAAAAGTTATCTCAAAATTTTGATCGGACAATTTTGGTAAAAAGTGACGTGGGAGGGGCCCTAGCTGTCCTTCAATTTTTTTGGTCACTTAAAAAGGGCACAAGAAATATTTATTACCATGAGAATGTGCCATATCCTAACGTTCTATGCTTATTGGGTCGATAAGATGACACCTGGGGGGAAAAAAAAACAAATAAACACACATCCATGATTTATCATCTGGTAAAAATTACAAAATTCCACATTTTTGCAGATATGAGCTTGAAACATCTACAGTAGGGTTCTTTGATACGCCCAATCTGATGGCGTTATTTTCATTAAAATTATGTGAATTCAAAGGGGTCTTTCCCCTTTTATTCTGAAAACCCGACAAATTTTCTCAGGCTCATAGCTTTGGATGGGTAAGACTAAACTTAATGAAACTAATATATTTGGATTCAGCATTATAAGCCAATTCTTTTGATATTTCATATTGGTATCACAAGCCAGGTCGCACAGTTTCAAGAAATATAATTTAACAAATAGAAAGGGTTTTTCAACTAAAGTAAGGAGCAAGTTTAAAACTCAGAACAAATATGAATCACTCTGTATGTAAGGGGGACTTCCCCCTTTTCGACACCTTGACCATTAAAAAAGTTTTTTAGCGCTTTGAAAAATATTTTTTTTCCAATTGCAAATTTTCTCAAAAAGATTGGAAAAAAGCCAAAATGAATAACAAAGAGTAGTGAGTCAAAAAACAGATATTCTTTTTAGTAAAAAAGAATAATCTCTTCAAATAAGTTCTAAATATTTGCTTTGCTCTCTGCTGAAAAGCTCTTTTTTTGTTTAATTTCTGAAGACTTTCACGATATTACTAGAGTCTAAACAAGATCTAATTTGAGATACCGGTCCCTTAAATCCCGAGTCAATTGCTTTTAAAATGTATAAATCAACAATTGTACGTTGATTAGTACCGTCCTACGTTTAGATTTGCAATTTCAATTTTGTATAAAATTTGAATCTATTTAAAAAATTAGAGATGAATAGTAATTTTGGTGAAAAGTCCTTGTTAATATTATTATTACAGAATTTTGGTTGGAAGAAAAGGAGGATTATTGTTTGGATGGGTGAAAATTATATGAAGAAGAAGAAGAAAGATATTTGCACTTTTGAAATAGTTTGATTTTTATTACAGCGATACAGCAGCAACATTTCAAGAAATTTAAAATTTATTTTCTGTATATTATTGTCTCAATTAGTCAGTAGTTGCACTGAACCAATTGTGCTCAAATCCTCATCAGCATCATACTGAGGTGTTTATTTCGTGGATGGTGAAACTTCCCCGATAGTAGAGTGCAGATGGTTTGTTATCATTGTATTATCCTTTATTGTTTTAGTTTAAAGCTTATTCCAATAGGCAATGCTTAGAAGTCCTCCAAAAAAAAATGTCCCCCCAGATCCCACCCCAAATACCAGTGAAATTGATACCCATCTTGGCTGGTCAAGCTCACTATCACAAAGTTCACATGATAGCTCCAATTCTGAGAATAGGACAATGATCAGTGTAGGGGCTAATGTCACTATAAATGATGATAATGGGTTTCAAGATGAGCTTTCTAGAATCTCTAAAAAAGGAAAAAAATCTCCCCAATCAAAAGCATTTCCCCTCTCCCCGCCCAAGATCCTCTCTCCCAAAACTTAGGAATTTACCTTAAAATTTCTCCTATTATCCCCTTTGAAATAAAAAAGGTTACTGCAATAAGAGTTGCAATTTTCAAATTGCTAAAATCAAAGCAAATTGATCTATGTTCCAAAATTAGCTAAATGATGAAATTACAAGTTTCACCCAAAATTCATGCATTTCAAACACAACAGTTGACACACATGCTGAAGTCTTGGTATCTTTACTAATAAATACAGCTAATCATGCTATCCCCAGGACAACACCCAAGAAAACCTTTCCTAAACACATTCCTAAAGCATGGTGGACAATTGAGTGCCAAAATAAATGGAAAACAAAAAAGGCAGCTAGGAGAGCATTCATAAAAATACCATCAACTACTACATATTTAAAAAAATTACAAGCAGAATCTAATCTAAAAAGGACTATAATAGATGCTAAATATAAATAATGGAATAATTTTGCAAATAATCTCTCCAGAGAAACACATGAGCCAATTATACATAAATTCATAAGCCATATCTGTGGGAAAAAGACTTCCCCCAACCCACTCCTGTATGAGCTTATACATAATAATACCCATTATGACAATGATAATGAAAAAGCTAAGCTATTTGCAACTCTTTTTGTTAATAAGCTAACATAAAATGAGCGAACCAAAATGTCCCCAATTCCTATGAGCCCAAGTTACCAACCACGCCCAGGATCCGAGTATATAACTAGTCCATTTTCAATCCAGGAAATTAATAATGCAATACATCATATTAGGACCAAAACTAGCGGCAGCTATGACAATATACACCCTACATGGATAAAGAATCTCACCCCTTCATACAAACAGGAACTGCTAATTGTTATAATCACGCTTGGGCATCTTCTATGTTCCCCAATATATGGAAATGTTCGTCCCTCCTACCAATCCTAAAGAAAAATAAACCCAAAGATAACCCTGAGTCCTATAGGCCCATAATGATTACTCCTGTGATGGGGAAAATAATGGAGAAAATGATCTATTACCGACTCCTCTGGTTTGTTGAAAAATTAATATGATCCCTCACACTCAAACTGGATTCAGGAAACACCACTCCTCAACAGATTCTTTCATTTTGCTAACAAATGCAATAAATGAATCATTCTCAAAAAATAATGTCCTAGTTGCAGCTTTCCTAGATTTTGAAGGGGCATATGACAATGTGAACCACCAAATCCTTTTAAACAAACTTGCAAACCTTGGACTACCCCCTAAGCTAGTATCTTTTATAAAATCCTTCATAGAAGTGAGAAGTTTCATTGTTTGTGTTGGTTCAGCCTCTTCACCCCAAAAGACAATAACCAAAGGCCTACCTCAGGGACCAGTCCTCAGTTGCCTCCTCTTTACCCTATATCTCTGGGACATGAACCTCCCCCACACGAATCTACAATATGCTGATGATCTGGTGCTATGGTCATCTGGCAACACCTTTGAGATAGCA
This sequence comes from Artemia sp. Qi Xiang Cuo, assembly GCF_049724085.1. NCBI lineage: Eukaryota > Metazoa > Arthropoda > Branchiopoda > Anostraca > Artemiidae > Artemia > Artemia sp. Qi Xiang Cuo. The sequence goes on along the minus strand of NC_142798.1, from coordinate 48,688,783 downwards.
TAGTCAAATCTGCAAAAGTCACTTTTCCAATTTGAAAAATTCTCAACATTCAGATTTACCCATTGCACCTACCAAGTCAAAAATAATCCAATTTCACCAAAAGCGAAACCCTGTTAATGCAAAACTATCTCTAAATGGAACAACTATTCCAGAAGATAATCATATCAATTACCTAGGCCTCATACTTGACCAAAAACTTAATTTCTATCTCCACATTTCAAACACAATGAAAAAATGTTATAGAAAAACAAATATACTAAAAAGACTTCTTTCCACACCCCGGGGCTGTAAGGAGAAAACCTTACTGCAGTTTTATAAATCTCATATAAGACACCATATTGACTATGGGCTCATCGTCTATGGTGCATGTGCAAAGACCCAGATGCAAAAAATTGAAACAACACAATATGATATAATACGTCTCATATTTGGTTTTAGGAAACCCATAAGCACCAAGTTTCTGCTTATGGAGAGTGGATTAACAACAATAAGGGAGAGACGTAGCTTTCTCTTGACAAAACATCTTACAAAAATTGAATCAAATAGCTCACACACCCTACATAATTGGTTAAGAAATCCAGCCATGTATAGAGGCATTGCAGATGAGTATGCTAATATTCAGAAGAAGTTCCCCGTACCGGAAAAGTCTATTGCACCTACTTTCCCCCAATCCCCTCTATGGAATTGGTCAATTCCCATAATAAATACTGATTTCTCGGAGTGGAATAAAGATCTAACCCCCATTGCTTTTGTCCAAAAAAAATTTGCTGAACTTAATACAATTACCTATAAAAACCACGTCCAAATATTTGTTGATGGGTCAAAAATGAATGAGAAGGTAGCAAGTGGTGCTTTCCTTCTTCACCTGAAAATTGCAATGGGCGAGAGATTATATAATAATTTATCTATAATATCTGCTGAGTTTAAATGCCATAATCATGGCATTAGAACACCTTAAGGAAAACCAACCTTTGATTGCAAATTCAAACAATATTATTGTATATTCCAATTCTTTATCAAGCCTTGAGCTGCTGGCCTCAGTTCCTCAATATAATTTAGACAGTGACGTACATGGTTTTCTTCTTATTCCAGATAATTTTCCTTCAATTAGCATAATAACTGGTTGTCAGCTCATGCAAAGCAACTCTGGTCTAAGTGCAAATTATCAAGTAGATGAAATACTAAAAAATAATATAAGTATTGACAAGACACGTGGTACACCAATCCCGATTACAGATATTTATCGATGGAGACTATCAGATATTAATTTTAATAAGATTAATCATATCCTTTCTCCCATTCCCAATAAGTATTTTCCTAAAATTTATCATAGAATTCATTCTGGAACCAATGGACTGAATTTTCTTGCATTCTCGTATAAGTTTTCTAATTCAAATGGTTCATTTCCCATGTCCCCTCTTTGCAGGCATTGTAATATGAATAATGAAACAATTGACCATTGACTATTTGAATGAAATATGCTGGAGTCTGTAAATAATACCTTTATTTGTAAGCTGTGCAATTACTTCTAGACAAACAACATCTCACTATCAGCCAAGAGCTTGTTCGACAGGTCCTGCGCACTGAGCGTAGTATCCAACCTCTATAACCTAAGGATTGAACTTATAGAGTCGTAAGATCAACTGAAATATATCTGAAAATATCTAATAAATAAAAGGCGACCAAACCAGTAGCTCTGTAGCCCACAGAGTGAAGCAAAAGGAAAAGGGGCTAAATAGCATTACTGAAAAGCCCGCCTGCTGTTAAATAGAAGAAGAAGAATTATATGAGAATTTTGATATTCTACATAGCTGAAGTCATCACAACCTCTACCATAGGATTCTCTTACTGATAAATATATTACATAAATTTTTTTTGAATACTTTGAAGTACTTCATATAAATGAAAAAGAAAAATATTACCATTGAAAATTGCTGAAAACTAAAATCCTAGCAGTATTTGCCACCTCAAAAAAATTTCATGGTGGGGGCTGATGATGACCTGCCTTGCCTTTTCCACCTCTGTGCTGGTGGATATGGGAATGTAACACATTAGCTGTATAGAGAAACATTTTAATTAATTCCTTCTCCGACCTTCATCTTTCAATATTTATCTGAAGCCTCATGAAGAGTAAGCAGTTTGTCCGTTAAAATGTCACCCTCCCCCCTCACTATAGCTGATACACAATTACAGATCACCAAACGTAGCATATTTTCATTACAAATAAAGCGAATCAAGTTGGTTGAACCCAGTACTACCACCGTGTGGCATTACTTCTTTTGCAATTGGGAAGCCTAAAATATAGTTATTGATTCTTTTAAATCAATTAGCTTCTCAGGATTTTAAATTGATTGCAAATTCGTCCTCTTCGGGGTAAAGTCGTATTTTGGTGCCATTTAAAGCTCTTTTTTAAGTGACCATACAGATTGGGACAGGGGAAAGTCTTGTTTTCTTGCTATTTTAGGGCACCAAACTACGACTTGCTATCCGTTCTGCTGAGCAAACTACGATCCGTTCTGCTGAGCAATGCCGAAGCGTTGGACGGATATTTTTTAACAATAACGACAGTTTTGAACTTGGTTATCAAACACGAAAATATTTAATGCCTTTAGACTCAACTGTTTATAAAAATGGGGTAAAACACATTTTTCTTGTTTTTCCCTAATCTGCTCTTTTTCCGTTGGTTTCTTTATAATTACTTTATAGTCCCAAATTTCCAGGGGGGCATGGACCTCCCCTGCCCCCTTGCCAGTGCCTATGGCGATCATTATAAAACACTTAAATGAAACACTACATAAACCTAATAACAGTATTGAATACTTGGAAAAACAGTCATTGAAAAAAAAAACGCTTCAATGAAACATTACATTTACTTTATACTGGAATTTTTTTTTTTTTTTTTTTTTTTTTTTTTTTTTTTTTTTTTTTTTTAGTGGCTTTAGTAATTTTTTAGTGGCTATATACTTAGTAAGAATTGTTTTATAACTTCAAATTGTCCAAATATTTTACCCCCCAGAAAATATCCCCCCCCCCCCCGTGGAAAAGAAGGCTTTCCAAATTTGAGAATTTTATTTGAGTTTTATTTTTTTAATTTCTGTTTGGGAAAGGATTTTTGTTACTTGTGCATTATGGGTTCAAATATTACGCTAAAGTTCAAATTTTGTTTGAATCACAAATCCCTCAATCACGAAGCCTGTTTAATTAGACTAGATAGCTCTTTTAAAAGTACTCAAAAAATATAGCGTAAAGAGCGAGGAATTGACTAGGGGGCGAACCCCCTCATTATACGTAATAATTTCTGTTCGTTTTAAGTTTTAATGTTACTCATTAATTTCATTTGAAAAAACTTGTTTTTTATTTAATTTCTGATCTGTTTTTAAATAATGCTGGGAAATCCGGCGCCCCCTTCATAGAAATGTCCCTTTCCCCAAGGAAACATCCTCCATGGAAAGATCCTCCCACGTAGCCCCCTCGTCCGACCCCCCCCCCCCCTCACCAGAAAAAAAATCCTCTTGAAAACGTCTGTATACTTCCCAATAATCAATACTATATGTAAACAATATATTATAAATATATAGTATACAATATAATATAAGCAATATAGTATAAAGTTCATAACTCTCAGCCCTTCCCCCGGGATCTGTTGGGGATTAAGTCATCCTCAAAGACCTATTTATTAAATTATCGACTATGTTGAACAAAAAGGGCTATCTCAAAATTTTTATTGGGTGACTTCGGGAAAAAAATTAGCGTGGGAGGGGGCCAATCTGCTCTTCAATTTTTTTGGCTACTTAAAAACGGCACTAGTACTTACAATTTTTGTTCGAATGAGCTCTTTTACTATATTCTAATACTACTGGATCGATATGATCATCCCTGGGAAAAAAAAACAAACAAATAAACACGCATCCGTGATCTTTCTTCTGGCAAAAAATACAAAATTCCATATTTTGTAGATAGGAGCTTGAAACATCTACAGTAGGGTTTTTTGTTGCGCTTAATCTTGTGATTTGATTTTCATTCAGACTCTATCACTTTTAGGGAGTGTTTCCCCCTTGTTTTAGAAAATAATGCAAATTGTCTCAGGCTCATAACTTTTGACGGATTAAACTGAATTTAATGAAACTTAAACATTTGAAATCAGCATAAAGATACGATTTTTTTGATGTATCTACTGGTATCAAAATTCCGTTTTTTAGAGTTTTGGTTACTATTGAGCCGGGTCGCTCTTTACTTACAGTTCGTTACCACGACCAGTTTGATCGCTGATCAAAGTTTATGTTATTTATGCCTTTCATTATGTTATTTTACTGTGTTCATGGCCGTATATTTGGCTCTAAAATACACATGTTTGTCTATCTATTTAATATGCAGAATAATTGTACCAAAAACATTTTGCATGCAGACCTACTATGCTTACACTCCCCCCTCCCCCTCCCCCCTAATGTGCAAATCTATAGCGCAAATTTATTTCTAAAGTAACGAAGAAGCTAACAAAAAAACCGGTGTGTTATCGAATTCTACACAGCGTAAACTTGAGTGAGTGGCGCATAATACACAAGTACCAAAATTCCTTCCCCCAACGAAAATTAAAAAAATTAAAAAACTCAAATAAAATTCTCAAATTTGGAAAGTCTTATTTTTATCAGGGGGGGGGGGGGTATTTTCGGAGGGTATATTACGGGGAGGTATTTTCCGGGGGTATTTTCCGGGGGGGGGGGGTGTTTTCCGAGGGGGGGTATTTTCAGGGGGGTGTTCGCCCGGGGGGTAAAGGCCTAGAACCGACACGATCACCCCTGGGGAAAAAAAATAAAACAAACAAACCAACAAACACGCATCCGTGATCTTTCTTCTGGAAAAAATACAAAATTCCACATTTTTGCAAGTAGAGCTTGAAAGCTCTACAATAGGGTTTTCTGACACGCTGAATCTTAATGTGTAATTTTCGTCAAGATTCTATGATTTTTACGGGGTATTTCCCACTTATTTCGAAAAATCAGGTAAATCTTTTCCGGCTCGTAGCCTTTAATGGGTAAAGGTAAACTTAATGAAGCTTATATATTTGAGATCAGCATAATAAGCTGATTCTGTTGCTATATCTATTGCTATCAAAACTTGAGTACAGCGTAAACTTGAGTGAGTGGCGCATAATACACAAGTACCAAAATTCCTTCCCCCAACGAAAATTAAAAAAATAGAACTCAAATAAAATTCTCAAATTTTGAAAGCCTTATTTTTATCAGGGGGGGGGGGGGGTATTTTCGGAGGGTATTTTACGGGGGGGGGGGTGTTTTCCGAGAGGGGGGTATTTTCAGGGGGTATTCGCCCGGGGGGTAAAGGCCTAGAACCGACACGATCACCCCTGGAAAAAAAAAAAAACAGACCAACAAACACGCATCCGTGATCTTTCTTCTGGAAAAAATACAAAATTCCACATTTTTGCAAGTAGAGCTTGAAAGCTCTACAATAGGGTTTTCTGACACGCTGAATCTTAATGTGTAATTTTCGTCAAGATTCTATGATTTTTACGGGGTATTTCCCACTTTTTTCGAAAAATCAGGTAAATCTTTTCCAGCTCGTAGCCTTTAATGGATAAAGCTAAACTTAATGAAGCTTATATATTTGAGATCAACATAATAAGCTGATTCTGTTGCTATATCTATTGCTATCAAAACTCCATTTTTTAGAGTTTCGGTTACTATTGAGCCGGGTCGCTCCTTACTTACAGTTCATTACCATGAACTGTTTAATCAAAAAGCTAGCATAGCATAATCCTACAAATGCCGCGAAATATCAGCAGTCAGTTTATTTGCGCGAATTTTAGTCACCCATAGAAAATGTCAAGAAGCGGCAATTTATTTTTCTTCATTTTGACTTTCAGCTAGATCTACATCAACTTGATAGTGTAAAATACTGCAGTAGAACTTGATCAGCATATCAGGGACGTAAACATGGGTGGGGGCTAGGGGCCCGGCCTCCCATGTTCCTATATCTTCTCGAATTTCTGGGCACTTCTTATTCAAATTATTATTTAATTTTTATTATTGCGTACCACCGCCAAAAAAAATTGCTGCTTACGTGCCTGAGCTTCGCCAGCCAAAAGGGGTATTGTTTATAACATTAACATAGAATAATCGTTTTTTATCAAAGATACTGTCCTGCAAATTTTTTTTGCAAGATTTACTGCTCAAAAATCTGATCCCTTTTGGTCCCTTTTCCCATTTTCTTCACATAAAAAAAAATCTATCTGTTTGAACTTTCTTAAGCTTTAATATAAAGCTGGTTTCAATCAGGTAAAAACTAGATTTTCGATACCTTGGCAACGTGAAGTATTGCATCAACCTTTACCGGGCTTCGCCGATTTGAGTGTAGCGAGATCAAAACTTTAGTTTTGCTTCTTCGCCATCAATTTTGTCTCAACTCTACACCCTCAACACTTTTGCAGAAGTCTTACCAAATTTAAATTTCGAAAACACTATCTCTGAGGGAGAATTTTTCTTAATATGCTACCCCTTCAGCCCAATCTATTCAAAGCCTCCACATTAACGCCCTCCCAGGAGGTTCCCATTTCCCTTACATCTTTCCTTGCAAGATCCTTTCACCCCAACCGTGGACGACCTGCTTTTCGTTTGATTTTAGACGGTTGACCGAAAAGGACCATCTTTGGTAATCTGTCATCCTTCATCGGCGGAACGTACCCTAGCCAACTTTACCTTTCTGTCGTTATAGCCGTAGAAAATGGGATTGAACAACACTTTTCGCTAAGCCTACTATTTGAGATACGGTCAGTCAGTCGGGTACCCAAAACAATCCGTAAGCAAATTCTCCGGAAAAACATCTAGCCAATCTTCCTCCGTTCTTCGGAGCGCCCATGCTTCAGAACCATACTTGACCACTGTCATCACTGTATCTTCCAATATTCGAATCTTGGTTCTCAGACTTATCTTCTTATTATTCCAAACATTTTTTCAACAGTGAAAAAACACCCTGGGGCTTGACTATTCTACTTTTAACATCTTCACTGCACCCACCGTCTTTATTAATAATACAACCTAGGTAAGTGAAGCTGTCCACTTGGTCGGCCTTCTCGTTACCCAGCATCACCTTTTCATCTTCACCTATTCCTAGCCTCAGCGACATAGTCTTCTTGACATTAAATTTCAAACCTATTCTTGCTCCCTGAAGTCACAAAACCTCAAGAAGTTCATTGGTTTTGCTAACACTGTCATTTAGGATGCTTAAGTCATCAGCGCAATCTAATTCCAGGAGAGTTTTAATTTCCCATTTGATTCCGTGTCCTCCCATTGCCTTTGATATGCTCCTTAAGACAAAGTCCATCAAAATGATCCAAAAGTGGGGATAAAACGCAACCCTGCATAACACCAGATTTAGTACGAAACCAGCTACTAACCTCATTTCCAACCTTAACCGCAGCAATGTTATTCTCGTACATAACACTATTTACTTTAATTCATTTTTGTGGTATACCATACAAGGAAGACCTTTTCTAAAGCTCTTCCATTAGCTGAATCAAATGCTTGTTCGTAACTTATAAAACTGAAGACTAAATGTGTTTGATAACTCAGGCATTTCTCAGTTATTAATCTAAGAAAGAAAATTTGGTCCACACATCCCCTAAACTTCCTAAAACCACACTGTTCCTCTCTTAAAATTATTATCCACGGCATCCTTAAGTCTAAAAAGTATCATCATACTAAGTGATTTGCTACCTACAGAAACCAGGCTAATGCTTCTATAATTACAACACTCACTCTTATCACCTTCCTTAAAGAGGGGTTTAATTAGAGTTTTTTTTTAATCGCTAGGACTCCAAACCACTAAAGAAAAATGCTTGGGACAATAACAGCAAAAATCGCATTCAATTGCAAAAGAAAATGTCACACAACAAAATCTGTGGTTAGAAGACAAAGCAAAATTACAGTAGAATGAGGAAACGCGTTATGCTAGGATGTGCGAGTCTGTGAAGAATAAACAGACAGGAGGAATTTGTTTTTAGCGTCTAAGACACATGCAATATTACATAAGATGACAAATCACGCTGAACAGCTAAAGAAAAAGGCATGGAGCAAGGAACAAAATAATTACATCGAATTGCAAACGAAAATGTGACTTGAAAGTAAGGAGTAACAATAATTATGCTATTGGGTAATATAGATATTTCAGAATTACAACGAAATAAGGAACGGGTTATTTTAGTGTCTGTAAAGAATAAATAGGAAGGAGGTATTTCATTCACACCATAGTTTCTTTATTCAACTGAAATTGCTTATTTGCCAACCTATGACTTGAAACTAAAGAATAAAACGGCAATTATACCAATGCGTAATTTAGATATTTCATCGAGTCGTAAATAAAATCTGCCGTTAGAAGAGAAGCAACAGTGTGGCAGGACAATACAAATCCTATAAAATGGTCAGTTGGACCTGAGAAAATCTATGAAAACTCATTCAAAACGTTTTCCTTACCTCATTGTATTTGCTTGTCCATCATTGCCAGGAGCTTCGAATCCCTTTCTGATTAAGAGACAAGCTTTCCTCAATTCTTCTGCATAGCGATCTTCATGACTCAGGTAATCAATGGGTATCTTATCTTGTAGTTCAGGATACGATAATATAAATCTTTCTGAAAATAAAACCATCTTACACTTAAGAGACATGATCTTGTTTGTAGTGATTTTTGATCGTTTTAAGCTTGATTGGCATATTCAATTTTTTTTCTGAAAGTTTCTTTTTAATTAATCAATTTGGAATAATCGAAGATCTAAATATTGGGTTTTCTAGTTTCAGGGACAGTAATGCCGCATGATGACACATTCGTCCCTAAAGATCCACGTAGTGAACACAAAGGATGATTTACATAGAATATACATTGATTTTATAGCTTCACTTAACCACGTTGAGGCTTCAAAAAATGTTGTGCAGTGGTACATAATTGTGCATCGACCATTATCGGGAAGGGCCGATCGATCTTTGTAGGTGGAGGAGAGCACTAGAACTTTCAATTTCCAATCAAACAAGCTCATTCCTAAGTTTCTACGACAACTTCTTCCATAAAAAGTGGTCTTGTAAAAAAAGAAAAGAATAAGCCATATCGCTATTTACTTAGGCAGCACTGTTGCGCTGCCTCTGATACATCAGATCTGTCCAAGATGGGAGGTAATGTAGATCTGGGGTATCAAAATTTCTTTAGAAGAGCTAAATTGCTAGGCAGAATCGGGGAATTCGTGCAACAAAACCTGGTCACCAGCTAAAGCTATTGTCTCAAGTGTCCGTGCTCGATTGAACCTCTGTGAGGGAAGGGCTATATTTATATTCTTGTCACATGAATCCATGAGAAGGGCCCTTTTTATTTGAATTGAATTCGGTGGGACTGTCCAAAGGACATTTGTATCGCCTCAAGAAGGATCGAGGCCAGTCCAAATAGACATTATGAGTTTTTTGCTTTGCAATTGTTATTCTTGAATCACAAGAGTTGCAAAATTTCAAAGGGCCTTGGCACTGTAGGTCTAGTTATTTGGTACAATACACTTATTAGCCAACATACATCAAAAGATATTAGCTCAGTATATCAGATTTATCCATCTCAGTTCAAGTTATAAATAGAGGAAACATTCATACAATTCCCATCACAGCCACAAAATAAATCACAAGGTTAATTCTGCAAATGAAAAAGTTCTTCGATAGCAATAGCCTGAGCACTTCGCTGGAGTCACCCCGCCAAGGAATACTCTAAGCGTCAATTCAAATGACCTAATCGTCCTAAAAATGATTCTCCAAAAAGGTTGAGGGCCCCGATAACAGTGGGTAAAACTTATTTAGGTTCGTGCCTGAGGCCACCAAACAGTACAAGGGCCGAAACTTTTCTAGCCAAGCAAGAGGCTGTCTTATCATTTAGCGCGTAATCGCGTAAGCAATCCAATAGCATTGGGTGGCATAATTAGGAAGGGGGGCTGATGTAGTGCCTAGAGGCCCACCCAAAATTGACACCTGGAAAATATCGTGTTAACTCCCTGCTATGGATTGAGTGCTACAGATTGGGTTCCTAGCAGGAAAATAATTATAAAAAATAGAAATTGCAAATCGATGGATAGTATTGAAATCCTCAACCCTCCATCCCCGGAAGAAGTGAGCGTGGACTCTGATGTGTTGCTTAACAGTGATACATCTGGGCCAGTAATTGTGGAAGATATATACTCACGCCCCCATTCTCTAGGTACGGGGCTGTATATTTCCAAGATAAGTCAGTATGTGTTGCCAAAACCAAGCCCGGGTGGGGGGAGGGGACACGACTCTTGGACATATGAAGCGCCATTCAAGGCACAAGAAAAGATCTCCTGGGGAGCATTCCGAGACAGAAAAACAAGTTCTTTTGCTATTACTTGATTACCTGAGAATTGAGTGTCACTGATAGTTGGGGAACGGTGGGTGACTCCCGCTCTCCTTTTGGGGAGGAGTGCTACCTGCGCAGGCCGATCTGAAGCTGCGGGGGGGGGGGGGGAGCTCTCTAGAAGAAGCATGAAAATAATGGTAAATACCTTAACACTACCGAGAAATCCTCGCATAGAAAGGGGAAAAAAAGAGAAAGGCCGGCCTAATCTCAAGACACCGCGTCCCTAAAAAGAGAACAAGGGAAAAAAGAAGAAAAATCCTTGGTTACCTGACCGAAAAACAAGCTTTGCTGAGTCTACTAAACTCATATCATTCAGGGTGAAGAGCACTCAAGGCGAAAGCTTGAAAGAAAAGGACTCCACAACATTATACAGGGTCTAGACGATTAAAATATTAAGCGGAATAGACTTTGTTGTAACATTTGCTGCCCGAGACTGGAGGGAAACTGAATCTACGTCCGTGTCAACCTGAGAAAACAGACGCCTGGGTGAACGTGACAAAGGGTGCTGCGTTGGGATACCTGGCTCTGGTTCCAGGAGATGTACCTGAGAGGAAAAACATATCTGTCGAGGATATCTTATACAAGTCATTGGAAAATCTAATATGTCTAATGATGAACTGCTGCAACATGTTCCTTCGACAGGATAAGTTTAACATAACCAGGTCTAATGTCATGTGAGATGTGAGATATGCTTACATAGCCATTGACGTGAACCTGGTTGAAGAAATTGAGAGGCGTAATTTTCTACTTTCTATTGGGATAAAGGGACATATGCTTCCATCTTTGTATAAGAAAGTGGCAATAATGTCTCACGCAAGTGAGGGTGTGACTTTGCCCCCGACTCAGGGAGGCAAAGTCACATCCTTATCATGAGCTTAAATTTGTTTAATGCCAGCATATGAGTCACAAAGACTACAACGCTACCATATGAATTTGTATCATTACCAAGCGACCTTACTTAGCCTTATGGGGCTATATATTTACAGCGATGTCGAAGAAGCCTTGGACATTTACAAAACTAGTCATAAGATCGAACCAGCCGAGGCTCACACACATAATTGTGTGAGCATCGCTCCAGAAAACGAGTTTAATTTCATTTAAAAAAAAAACTAGACAATTCGAAATTATCCGATAACTGTTCTAGGAGTGCTGTACCCATTACGGTTAAAAATATTATGGATAAGTTTTTGTGCCGTGTTTAGCTCGATATATATGGCTCACAATAGAAGAGCACCACCCGCATAAGTAGAGGAATTTAGTAGAATTCTGTAGAAATGAACAAAAAGTAAGTTTTATCATACGATGCCACTATGCATCACATGTTACGAAGAGGTTCTAAATAAAACTTAAGGGGGCGTGAGCTCCTAGAATACCTGGCTGGGGAAAACCTTACCTTGTGTAACCGAGGTCCAACGCGCACTCTAATAACGAGAAGAATAAAATTGGCCTTAGATTTACCAATAATTTATTCCCAGCATTATAGAGTAGTTCGAGAGTGGCGTGTCAATGATGTCCCGCCCTTCTAAGATCATCAAATAATAATATTTATTGTCGTTTCAACAGCAAAAGAAGCTAAAGAGATATAAAAATCGCCCCAAGATCTATTAGAAATTTGTTCTAAAGTTTTACTTATTAACTAGAAGCAGGGATACAGCTCACCTTTATAATTTGAAGGATCAGTTGAACTACCGGCTTTAGGTAATGCTAAAGCTTTGTATTTTTTAAAAATTCAGGAAAACCCCCATGGATCAACGATAGATTAAAAATATGTGCCAATAAAGGTGAAATACTTGACGCTATCTGCTTAACAGTTTGAGCTGAAAATCCAAAGTCATCCGCAGAAAAACTCTGTTTAAGCTTTAGAATCATTTTTTACCTCTTGAGGCACACTTTCCGAAAAAGTAAACGAGCTTTCTGCAAACCGTTCATTACCTAGAACAAGAGGAGAATTAAGCAGTGTATTAATAGTCCATGCCAATTTAGAAACAATATTGCTAAAATATTTGCCAAAAGCATTTAAAACATCCTTCGGCTCCGTAATTTTTTCCCCCATTTATTTCCAGGCAATCAACGTTAGTGAAAATCGTCAAACATCAAGAGCGTGTCTCAGCATCCGTCATACTATGCCAAAAATTTGGAACTCAATTCCAGCTAGAATCCGGGAGCATTCTGATAAACGCTTCTTTCAGAGGTTGCTTAAAAATTATCTGAAAGTCAAATCTGCGGGGTAATAGTTCAATTATTTTTTGTAGTGTTTATAAGTGTTTTTGTTTGACAAGTTAGTTTAAGGCTGCTTTAATTTTACTATTGTTGAAGTGGAGCGCTTGAGTATGTCATTAGGCATGTGGACTGTTTTTTTTTAAGACTGTATGTATATTATTGTTTAAATAAAAATGTTCTAATTATAATACTAAATAAATTCCTCAAATAAAAATTGGGTCAGGTCCTGCCTTTGTCTTGGAATTTGATATTAAAGAGTTGTAAACCTCTAGTTTTGGCTTGTTTACACACACAGACTGCAGATTTGAATAAAGATCCTCGTGGCTCTAAGAACCACAATTGTCCTTGAATCAAATCAGATTGCCTTTTTTATCATGATATCTAAATATTTCGTTGCAATTATCTGTAGGCACATGCAGTTTCCAATGTTTCTGTTAAAAGACACTTGAGAAGACAACCATCGCTCAATCGCACTGCTACCAAGAGTCAACACACTGAGAAACTTGTCCGTAACCTCACTATCGAGTGTCTCAACCGTATGAATATTGAGCAGATCGTCATTATTGATCGAAAATCTGGATTCTAGAAGAGACTTCACTCTATCAACAACCATGTGCTTTCTCGAAATGCAGGAAGAATGATCTTCATGTTGAGCGGTGTCAAAGTCAGTTCGAGGCGTATTCTGTAGCAATTCAGTAGTATCATTCAGTGAATATAGCTGATAATCCGGCTAAAAGAGGACGGGTTAAAGTTCCATTTACCATTTCAAGTTCCATTTAAATTTCCATAACTCATGATCGCTCCACTCCCGTGGTGAACCGAACGGTCAAAGGACATGCCAAACCTTGATTTTGCTGCTTCCTCCTTCATATCGATCGGTCAAGTGCAGAGTTCCTTATCACCTTCCCTTCCTGGGTCATTCATCAGTTCAAGTTACTAAATCAAACAGATGCAATCTTTAAAGTGGCAACATGCAATTTTTAAGGAAGTATTAGCTTGCTCCAGCTTGTGGGTTTGTGAGTATGTGCGGGAGTTATGAAATAGTTCAAACTCTGGGGACAATGCTGCAAGTTTTTCTATAAGACAATTTGAGTTCTAAACAATAAAATTATCTTACTCCAGATGCTCAAATTCTGCACTAAATCTTCAGTTTCTTTGAAAAACGTAGCACATAATCAATCATCCTATTTGGTAATATGGCCTCGGGCAAACGCATACCTATCTCAATAACAAATACTATGTGTAAACAATGAACAAATTGCCTAGCTTACAGCCCTTGTTCTGAGGACTGTGGGGAGGTTGACATCCCCAAAGACACAATTACTAGACCTTTCAATAATGCTAAACAAAATAGATCTCTCAAATTTTGATCGGATGTGTTTTGGGAAATGGTACGCTTAAGGGGGCTGATCGCCCTTCATTCAATTTTGACTCTTAAAAAGGGTACTAAAACTTCCGACATCCAATCAAACGAGCTCCATCCAATCCAAAGTTTATACGACCACCTGTTCCATAAAAGCCTTATATGCCCCGGGGCATAACTTACAACCCTTGCCCTAGAATTCTGGGGGATTGTGTCCACCCTAAAGACATTGTTTTATGATTTTTGGACTATTGGTAACAAAATGGCTATCTCACATTTTCAATTTGAATGCGTTTCTGAAAAAGATGGTGTCAGGGAGGGGGGGGGGCTATCTGCTCTCCATCATGTTCGACTCTTAAAAAGGAGCTAAAACTATGCATTTCCAATCAAATGAGCCTCTTCTGAAGTTCCACGGACACCTCTTCCATAAAAACGTTAAATGCCCCTGGGGCATAACTTACAAGTACGTAAAATGACAAGAAAAGCTGTGGCTGAGTATTACCACAAAAAAATTGATAACCTTTTTGAATCAAAGCCTAGCATGTGGTATAAGGAAACAAAACGAATTTGTGGAAAGTCCCCTAGTGGTGTTCATTTTTGTTCTGATTCTAATGATGAAACAATTGCTAACCAGTTAAATGGTCATTTTGCAGAATAATCCAGTCTTTACCGCCTCTTAATGTACATAAAACGAACCAAGAGTATCAGAAAATTCCACATGATGGCATACCTTTAGCTACTATTTCTGAGGATCAAGTTTTTAGTCAAACAGTTCGTGGTAACGAACTGTAAGTAAGGAGGGACCCGGCTCAATAGTAACCGAAACTCTAAAAAACAGAATTTTGATAAAAATAGATACATCAGATAAATTAGATTTTTATGCTGACTTTAAATATATAAATTTCATTCAGGATAATGTTTCCCATCAACTGTCATGAGCCTGAGAAAAGCTGCCTTTTTTTCAAAAAGGGGAAAACAGCCCCTAAATATCACAAAACTTTAATGAAAGTCTTACCGTCAGATTCAGTATATCAGAGAACTCTAATATAGAAGTTTCAAGCTTCTCTCTGCCTAAATGTGGAATTTTGCATTTTTTGCCAAAATAAATATCACGCATGTGTTTATATTTTTTTTTTTTTTTTTTTTTTTTTTTTTTTTTCAGGTTTATGGTATCGATCCAGTAGTCATAGAATATCGTGAGAGGGCTCATCCGAACGGCAATTAAAAGTTATAGTGCCCTTTTTGAGTGACCAAAAAAATTGGAGGGCAACATGGCCCCCTCCCACGCTCATTTTTTCCTAAAGTCACCCAATCAAAATTTCGAGATAACCATTTTTTTCAGCATAGTCAAAAATCTACTTAATATGTCTTTGAGGATGACTTAATCCCCCACTGTTCCCGGGGGAAGGGCTGCAAGTTATAAACTTTGCCCATTGTTTACATATAGTATTGGTTATTGGGAAGCATACAGGCGTTACGGGGGAGTAGGGGTTACGGGGGAGGATATTTCCATGGAGGGTATTTCCTTGGGGGAAGGCACATTTCTATCAAGGGGGCGCCAGATTTCCCAGCATTATTTAAAAAACGATCAGAAATTAAATAAAAAACCAAGTTTTTTTTCATCTGAAAGTAAGAAGCAACATTAAAACTTAAAACGAACAGAAATTATTACTTATATTAGGGGGTTCGCTCCCTAGTCAATACCTCGCTCTTTACGCTCAAGTTTTTTTTAGTACTTTCAAAAGAGCTATCTATTCTAATTAACCGGCCTTCGTGTTTCAGGGGTTTGTGTGATTCGAACAAAATTGGAACTTTATTAGCGTAAAGAGCGAGGTATTGACTAGGGAGTGAACTCCCTAATATACGCAAAAAAGACATACGAATATAGAAATTTGTTACGTTAGTTAATTCGTAAGTTACGTCAGAACAAAATTTCGAGAAAGCCAATTAGCCAAAAAAATGAACATTAATATGCGAATTTCGTTTTAATTATTCATGTACGTTGAGCCAAAATCAAAGCTGCATTAATTCAAAAACGTTCAGAAATTAGCAAAAAAAAATTTATTTTTTTTAACTGAAAGTAAGTAGCGACATTCAAACTTAAAACAAACAGAAATTATTCCGTATATGAAAGGGACTGTCCCCTTCTGAACGCCTCGCTCTTTACGCTAAAGTTTGACTCTGTCTCACAACTTTATTTTTTAAACAATAAAAAACTTTAGCGTATAGAGTAAGGCGTTGAGGAGGGGACAGCGCCTTTCATATACTGATTAATTTCTGTTCGCTTTAAGTTTTAATGTCGCTCCTTACTTTCAGTTAAAAAAAACTTTTTTTTAGTTAATAAAATAAAGAAACTTAAACAAACTAGTATAACTCCCATAGATATTCCGATTGAACTTACAAAAACATTTCCTGACAAATTAACTAAGTCACTAATACAAATTTTTAATTGCATTTCAACTTCTTCAGCTTACCCACAGATATGGAAAACGGGGTATGCTACTCCAATTCCTAAAAAAGATACTGAACTTAATTTTGATGGTGTGAGGCCAAAAACTTTGACACCCTTGTTCAGCAAAATGTACAAAAGTTTTGTAGCAAATTGGCTAAAAGCAAATGCAGCAAATTATGTCGAAACATGGTGCTCCTCCAGATCACCTCCTCCGAATATTGACATCTTTTATTTACCCAATTCTGGAGTATGCAGCTCCTGTATGGCATTTTGGACTGACGGCTGAGCAAGGCGCCAGGCTCAAAAGAGCTCAGAAAAGAGCTCTAATAATAGTATCGAAGCAGGCAGAAATGTCGCATGAAGAGCTACTGAAAAAGTTTAAAATGCAAACTCTGAAAAAAAGAAGAGATAAGCTCTGCAAGGATTTCGGAATAATATCTCTTATCCACCCAATCCACAAAACCCTTTTCCACCTTCAATCCACAACAAAACGACTCCCGGGCAGGGTTTTAGTGCCTGTTGAGAAATATCAGCCGGTACGCTGTGCCCATCAGCGGTTAGCAAAAAGTGTTATACCTAGTTTTGTAAATATTTATAATAAAAATCAGGAGGATTAGTGTTTTTTTTTTTTAATATTCGCTTTTTAATGTGACTATACCAAAGAAATTTGGCATTTCCATGAAGATTTTGGCGAAAATAAAAGTTTATCTATCTATCTATCTATCTACCCCTAGACTCTTGGGGATTCTGTCAACCCCCGAGGCCTTGTTATCTGATCTTTGTACTATTTTTGAACAAATGACTATCTCAAAATTTATATCCAATACATTTAGGAAAAATACGACTTGGGGGTTGCTGCCCCCGATAACTTTGACTCTTAAAAAGGGCACTAAAACATCTGATCTCCAATCCAATGAGCCCCCTCTGGAGTTTATACATCCACTCTTTCCATAAAAACCTTATATGCCCTTTGGGCATAACTTACAACCATTGCGCTGAGGGCAGTGGGGGGGGGGTATATTTGTCATCTTTGAAGAAATAATTTCTAGACCTTTCAACTACGCTGAACAAAATGACTATCTCAGAATTTTGATTAGATGTGTTTTGGGAATTGTGGGCCCCGGGGGGGGGGGCTTGTTGCCCTCCCATCAGTTTTGACAATTGAAAAAGGCACTAGCCCTTTCAATTTCCAATCAAATGACACCTCTTTGAAGTTTCTACGACAACAAATAGCCATTTCAAAATTTCTATTAGATACATTTCGGGAAAATACGACGTGGGAAGGGGGCGGCCCTCCGACCACTTTTACTCATAAACAGGACACTAGAGCTTCTGATTTCCAATCAAATGAGCCTATTCCGGAGTTTTTACGACCACCCTTTCCATAAAACCCTTATATGCCCTCGGGGCAAAACTTGCAACCCTTGTCCTAAGGGCTGTGAGGGGTGGTCATCCTCAAAGACATAATTTATAGACCTTTTAACTACGCTGAACAAAATGGCTATCTCAAAATTTCGATTGGATGTGTTTTGGGAAATGATCGGCGTGAGAGGGGGGTTAGTTGCCCCCCAATCACTTTGACTACTATAAAGGACATTAGCTCTTTCAATTTCCAACCGAATGAGCACTATTCGAAGTTTCTACGACAACAAATGACCATCTCAGAATTTCTATCAGATACAATTCGGGAAAATATAATGCGTGTGAGGGGAGCCTGGTCATCCGCCATTCGATTACTTTGAATCTTAAAAAGAGCACTAGAACTTCTGATTACCAATCCAATTAGTCCTCTCCAAAGTTCCTACGACTGCCCTTTCTATACGAACCTTATATACCCCCAGGATATAAATTACAACCCTTGCCCCGAGAGCTGGGGGGGGGGGATCAGCCTATCCTCAAAGACATAATTTCCAGACCTTTCAACTATGTTGAACATAATGGCTATCTCGAAATGTTGATTGGACGTGGTTGGGGAAATGGTGGGCGTGGGAGGGGTTGCCCTCCAATCACTTTCAACTATTTTAAAAAGGCACTAGCCCTTTCAAAGCCCAATCGAATGAGCCCTTTTCAAAGTTCCTACGACAACTCCTTCGATACGAAGTGCCCTGGTCTAAAAAAAAAATAAAAATAAATAAATAAATAATAAAAAAAATAATAATACATTGGGCCCATATCGCTCCTTACTATTATAGGCAGCGCAATAAGGCTGTCTATGATATGGCCGCGGGACTAACGCAAGAGCACAGAAAGCTTGAGAATTTATTTGCTGAACACCTTTTTTGTGGTTGCTACTAAAGAATCACAGCCTCGTGACAGATCTTCTTAACTGAGCTCTACATTATATGACTAATTATGCCGTGAAGATTACTAAAATATGAAGAACAGAATATGAAGGGACGTATCAGCATTTTTGCACTGGGATTTTACGAAAATCTGCGGTTTTTACATGCAAAACTTAGCTTCAATATTTACACCTCTTTAACAACTATCACGGTTCTCCATAAATCAATTTCTATTGTTCTGGTTAAATTTTTCCGTTCAGATACGTCATCGGAAGCTATTGACAGGCACACATCGGGTTTGATAGATGCCTCTGCGTATCCGAGCTAAGAGTTGGGCTCCCCGTCCTTGCTTTTAGTTAAAAAACCAAGAGGGATAAAAAAAAAATCGAGCACCCATTTCGTAGAACAATATTTATCCTATGCCAATTTATAAGAAATATACTTTCTATCTTTTCCAGGATATATCACAATTAAGCCAAAAGCGAGCAACGGATTAAACAATTAATACAAAATTTTAACTTCGGCTGGTTTCCTATGACCTTAAACTTGAAAAATCAGCATTACTTTCACGATGTAGCTCAATGACTACTAAGTAAGTTTTATAATCTTAAAAAATATATTCTGCGTGTTTTACAGCGCCATCTGTTCTCCATCAAAACAATTAATTCTTCTGAACAAAGACAAACAAGAAATCGTTATAGAATACATTTTAAATCTAGAGGTACGAGAGTTTATTACAAACAATATGGGTACAGGGAGACGATAATCGTGCAATCCACTAATCTATTACTATGTTTATCTGGAAAAAAAGACTCAGTGGTTCATAAGAGAGAAGATAAGGAATCGTTATCAGTGGAATTCATTTTGTACTTCAAATATGTCTTTAAATGAATCTTACTTTTAGAGATGAAAAGTAACAAACAAAATAATCAAATTGAAGCAGCTTAATTAAATATTTATCCAAAACATTCCCAGGGAAGGAAAATGTGCCAGCCCCTTTCCGGTCAGTCAGGCTAAATAGTTAAGTGAAATGGAATACATAACTCTTTAACTTTCCTTTGTATTTCCTATTATCATATAAACCAATCATCAAGCATTTTACTTAAATTTTCAGCAAGTTCGTACACCTGTTTAAGATTTAGACATCAATAATTTCTCACAATAAAACATTAGAGACAGTAGTCCGACTGTAAGAATTCAAAGCAATTTATGTTACTACACAAATATAAAGAAATTTAGCGTATTGACAAATGACTTAGCGTTGTTTGACTGTTTCTAGAAAATTGTCCTTTATATACTGACAATTTTTACAAGCCTCAATGATAAGACAAAGGAATTTTTAATTTCTTACTCTTTATTTTTTAACTGCTTCTGCAAGTAATAAACTGAAGTATAAAGCCTTCTGGGAAACCAGAAACTTCTTATTATATTGAGATGGCAGTAAGATATATGAAAAAAAATGAGTCAAGCCTGTTAAGTTTCAGAAGGGTGTTCTAAAAACACTCTTAGTTTTTTTTTTTTTAGTGTTATAAAAAAATAAAATGAAATTAAGCCCTTTTTTATGGGTATTGTGTATACATTTGTGGGCAAACTGAATGCTATGGTCAAACATGTGGCCAGGCACAAAATTCAACAGTTGGCTTATAAATTGGGGGGACTGAATGAATTAACATGTAGCACAATGCATGTTCAAACAAATAGCATGGCTGCAGCAGTAAAACTGCTTTCAAACACCCTTTTTCGTTTTTTAAAGCAAGTGGCATTTTTTCCATTACAGTGACACTTAAAGAGAAGTAAATAAAACAGACCTGTTTCCGAAGGAAAGTGATCTGAGTTACCAGAGAAAAGCTAGAATGGAAGTATTCGCTGGATTCTCTTAGATCCACAATAAAGAGGTGAGCAACCACTGATTTGTACTTTGGTGCATTTTACATCCTGAATAAGAAGGAAAGCTGCATGTTAACAACTTTCATTGCTATTTTTGCAGGGAAAAAAACTACTCTAAAAAGGTTACAGAAAACAGATCATTTCCAAAAAAAAGACCTTAATTTATAGATATATTTAAAACAATGCAAATACCAGTAGGGTCCTCTACAATTCAGACTGGGGAGCAGGAGCCACCCAATTGATTCATAAAAATGATTTCCCCTTCGAGAAAATTGGTGGCCAAAAAATGTGATTTTATCGTATTTCTAACACCATCCCTGGAAAAAACTACCCGGTCTCCCCCCCCCCCCTACAAAAAAAAAGATTCAGCCAGTACATATCTATGCTAGTAGATTTCCCAGATGAGTCTGTCTGGAGCTATTAGGCTTTACGTGTACGTTTGATTCTCAGTAGTCAAAATATATTGCACTTCAAGTTGCTCGAAAAAAACAACAAAATTTCGATCGCTTAACTTTCTAAAAACTTAACTATTTTATTAGTTTTAACTAGAAAAAGCCAGATTAAGACTTGAAGTTAGCATGTTTGCATTCATAATAACTCCTTTCTAGACTAGTGATTTTTTTTTCTCTGGGCCTTTCAGTCATGGCTGGAATAATTTTCTCATCTACATTGATATATCAATAAACACTCTAAAGGCTACATTACCTAGTTCTCTTCTGTTCTCAGTCGCTTTGGCAGATCCGTCAAGTAAATTTGTAATTTCAAGTTTATTGAAGGTGCAATTTTTCCTCTCCTCCTGAAGAATCGACATAATTCGCTATAATAAACAAAGAAATAAGGAAAGCGTCAAAGAGACGTTACTGAGGCCAAATTACTTTTATTGTTTGAACTATCATAAAAAAGAATAAAAGGAATATTCTGTCACTAATGATTATATGAAGCATTAAAGGATTCTTGAATTATTCCATAAAGTTAAATATTTTAAAATTCCCGTATATACAAGGCTATAGATAACATTGTTTACGATCTAAAGGACGCAGTCAGACGGTATAATAGTAAGATTAATATTAAAAAATGGAGAGAAAGTGATCAGTCAGGGCTTGCCCCAGTTACAAATAAGACCAGAGCCATAGTTTGTGATAAAGAGAGAGTTGCAGGGAGACGAGAGGAACATTTTGAGAATTGGTTAAATCATGATAAAGCTGTAAAAAATTATATAGAAAAGAATGAGAAAATGTTCAATGATTCAAAAGTGAAGGAAGATTTGTAAAGAGAGAAGGAGTGAGGCAGTACTAAAAGAATCGAAAACTCTTATACAAACGGGGTAAAAATAAGCCGTTCAAAAGAGAATAAAACAAGACCTTGCGTAACTCCTGACTTCACACCTAACCAACCACTAAACTTACTTCCTATCTTAACCCCAACAATATTATTCTCGTGAAACATACTAACATACCATACAAGAACAGAGCCATCGCTAGTACTTTTCTATCAGCTAGTAATCCAACGCCTATTCGTGGAGTGATCTTCATCAAGCTCACTTGACTGTCTGGGAGGATTTCCCCCTTTTTTTAGAAAATCGGGCAACATTTCTCAGGTTCGTAGCTTTTGATGGATTGCATTGAATTTAATGAATTTTATATATTTGAAATCAGCATAAAAAGCCAATTCTTTTGATTTATAAAAAATCTTTTTTTTAGAGTTTCGGTTACTACTGGGCCGAGTCGTCACCACGTTCTTTACAAAGAAGTGTTTGATTTATTTTTATTATTTATTAGGTGCATCTAAATACGGAAAAAAACTATTCGGTATAGTTAAAAAAAAAATTAACAGAATTCAACTCTTAAGACGATTTGAAAAACCCGTTCAAAAGGGAATAAGACAAGACCCTGCGTAACTCCTGACTTCACACCTAACCAACCACTAAACTTACTTCCTATCTTAACCACAGCAATATTATTCTCTTGAAACACACTAACATACCATACAAGAACAGGGTCATCGCTAGTGTTTTTCTATCAGCTAAATCCAACGCCTGTTCGTGGAGTGATCTTCATTAAGATCACTTGACTGTCTGGAAGGCTTCCCCCCTGTTTTTTAAGGAAATCAGGCAAAATTTCTCAGGCTCGTAGCTTTTGATGGATAGCATTGAACTTAATGAATTTTATATATTTGGACTCAGCATGAAAAGCCAATTCTTTTGATTTATAAAAATTATTTTTTTTAGAGTTTCGGTTACTACTGGGCCGAGTCGTTAACACGTTCTTTATCAAGAACTGTTTGATTTACTATTGATTATTATTAAGTGCATCTAAACACAGAAAAAAAACTATTCGGCATAGTTGTAATAAAATTTAACAGAATTCAACTCTTAGGACGATTTAGTAGCACAATGACTTCAATGGAGAGATATATTAAAATTACAATGAAAAGGTTAGAAAGAGGATAAATTTGAAGTTGTATGCTGATAGGTGGGGGTTAAGTTAGCCATGATTTTATATTTCCATATGTTAAATATAATAATAATAAATAACCAGACTGTGCAGCTGCTCTAGAGTGCAAAATATTACTCCTAACATCACTACTGTGAAAAATAAATAAAAACTCTTACGAATAGTGTGTTTAAAGCTCAACAAGGTTCAACTTTTACATAAAAACTAAGAATAGTTCAAAATCCGGATCACATCTAAAGAACTATACACTGATAAGAGACTCAAAAAATGAACGTAAGTCTGAAAGACGTGACTCCTTGACAAGTGTGAACCTAAAATAAAACATGCAGTAAATATTATCTTAGTGCGATTGCAAAAATAACAAAGTCAACACAAAAGCATTGACATAGTAAAATCAATGTGTATGCCGTGAATTGGTCTCTTTTTTCCATCCTTACCATAAGGACCAGATAATTGTAGAAAATTGGAGAAAGGTTCATTAGAGGAAAATTTAATCAACATTTTCGATGAATAGCAGTAGTTTCAATAAATCTTAAATAATAATTTCACTATTGAATTTCGAGCGGACGGAAAGAGGTATTACTGTAATGGGAATTCTGTGGTACTTTTAATCTTCAACGCAGCTAAAATAAATTTTATACACACTTTTAAATCCATTGCAACATTATTATATAATTAGGAATAGAAAAATACTAACATTTCAAATCGCTGAAAACAAAGCTCCTGGTAGCACTTGTCCCTCCCCCCCCCCGTCCAACAAAAGTTCCCACCGAGGCTCATGATGCCCGCCTCGCCTTTTCCACCTCTGTGCCGTTAGGTATGTGAATGGTATATTTTTTCTAACAAGAATTCTTTAACAAGAAACCTCAAGCAAGATCAGCTTCCAGTAAAGCACTAGTTTTTATGATTTCCTAGTAGCCTATCCTCTCGAGAGATAGAGACATACCAGACCTCAAGTTCTAGGACAACACAACTAGTACTCAAATCTGGTACTAAATCAATCTAACTCACTTTCGGGCCCTCCCTTATTAACAGGGATGAGATATTGAGAGATATCAGCCTGCACATTTTAGAATGCGTAAATCCCCCAAAAGGTTCGAGAAGGTACAGGGTAACAGCTCTCAAATCTTAGAAATGAGGCACCTAGTGTGCCAATTAGATCTGAAAAGAATGTAATTTTTAAGGGAAGGAATAAACGAAGGAAACGTTTGTTCCTTGCCTTAAAAAGTTAGGAGGCAGAAACCCTCAACTCTTAGACGTGAAGTACTTAGCAAACCAGTTTGTAAAAATGGTGCACCTAGCATGTCAGCCCAGGTTGCAAATGGATTTTGCAGCTTTCCCGTTCGTGCTTACCCTCGGAAAGTTCGTGAGATTAAAAGCACCAACTCCGTTGTTTTCAGTATGAGTAAGCCAATGTGAGAATTCGGTTTTTATTTCATCCCTATCACCATTCCTTCATAATAGCTGATGCGCTCTTACACGTTACTTTTTGTTGAATTACTTTTTGAAATCAGTTTTGTTGAATGAAGCTTCAAAATAAACGCCAGAAACATCTTGTGTTGAACTACGAAAGGCATAATACATTCCAGGCTGTCAAAATGAGATTGCAGACTTTCTGCAATCTCTCAAGAACGGCCAAGAGTACTAAGTTCGGGAAATGTTCAGGAGGACGCTGAACTAGATCAAACGACGTTGAACTAGGTTAGTCAAGAGGGTGTATTTGCAATTTCTCAGGAACAGCTAAGGATATTAAGTTGAAACTTTCAGAGAACGTTGAGAGGAATAGCGTTATGCAAAATTTAGGGAACGGCTCAGGGTCTGAAATTGAAATTTTTAGGGAGTGTTAGAGGGAGAAGTGAAGACCAAATTAATACTTGGAGGAAAGGATCGAGCTTAATCAAAAGACACTATGTGCACCCAGTTTGTCAAAACTGCGTATCTGCAATACGTCAGGAACAACTACGAGTATTCAATTGAGACTTGTTGTCTCAACTGTTGAGGGTATGTTGAACCAAACCAAAAGACACTATTTGCACCTAGGTTGTCAAAAGGAAGTATCTGCAACAACTCAGTACCACCATAAAGTGAATCAGGGTAGAGGATCAAGGAGTCACAATTACTCAAATCACACAGGGAATCACTTTCAGATACACTCAAATGAATATATCTGAACCAAATCAAAGGAGGATGGGGATGTTGAACCAAATCAAAAGACCGCTATGTGAATCCAGGTTGTCAAGAAGGCGCATATGCAGTAGCTCAGGAACAAGTAAGAGCATTAAGTTGAAACTTTCAGTTAATCTTCACGGAGATAATAAACTAAGTCAAAAGACACTATTTGCATTGAGGTCATCAAAATGGCTTATCTGCAATATCTAAGGAGCAACTAAGAGTATTGTGGTGAAACTTTCATGGAATGATGAGAAGGATGTTAAACTAAACAAAGGACAGTTTTCCTACCCAAGTCAGATCAGGGGATGGTCAACTAAATTAGAAAACACTGCCCATATCTAGGTTGTCAAAAGAGCGTATCTGCAATATGTCAGATACGGCTAAGATACAGCCAGAAATTCATACCAAGATTAAATGAAGCCCAAAACGAACAGAAATTAAAATAAATGATTATTTCAAACATAAAGATAGCAGATATTGGTATCGATGAATGAATAAACCTTAAATCAAGTGAAGATTCAAGTCAAACTTAAAACGGTTACTACAAACAGGAGTTTGGCTATTGTCCCCTTCTCCCTCTCCTAACTGTAAAAGTAGCCAAACTGCTTGTAGTAATTTCGTTTGTTTTAAGTTTTACTTCAATATTCAATTCAATTCCTACTCGTTTTTCTACGATTTCTAGTAGTTAATTTCTTCAATTTCTACGAGTTATTATGAGACTTTATTTCTGCTGATCTTGAGTTTAAACTTTTTTTAATTATAAATGACACACATGAAAAAGCCTTTGGCTTTTTCTTCGTTGGAATCAAGTAAAGAATAAACCAAAAGTAGTCAGACAGCTAAATCCCTAAAATATGACATCATACCCTAAAAATGTAACCTTCAAAAGATGTGTGTTATCAATTGAGCCCTGAAATCTATGATATTCCAGTGACACGCTAGCACTGAAGAAATAAAAAGAAATTGAGATAATAGTTATCAAAGATACAAATTGAGATAATAGTTCCTGAATCAGCAATGAATAGCAATTTTTTCTCACTGGCAAGTATTGATATGCATCTTTTTAATTTTTGATTGCTATAGGTCGTGGTTTCTTCTTTACTAGGTTGCAGATACCTGTAACCATGACAGAAACCATGTACAGGCCAGTATGTTTTAATGCATTTTTTAATTTTTGATTGATATGGGTCGTGGTTTCTTGTTTACTAGGTTGCAGATAGCTGTAACAATGACAGTAACCATGTACAGGCCAGTATGTTTTAATGCATTTTTTAATTTTTGATTGCTATGGGTCATGGTTTCTTCTTTACTAGGTTGCAGATAGATGTAACCATGACATGGCTCTTCACTTTTCTTTGAAAAACTTCGTGTTCGAAATTTTTTTTTCAATTAATATGTTTTAATGACATAGAATCAAAAAGAAATTCTTCACGGAAAGTATCCTTTTAAAATATTAAAACTTAACTAAGTAAAAAAAAATAATTATTCTAAGAAAATCTTCTTCTTTCCTTAAATCGTGCTTATCAACATGATTTCCTTTTTATGGCTGTTGTTTTTTGACAAATAAAAACAAAACTCTCCAAATACATATTGCGGTACTTGTCTGTTATTGGAAGCACACCCAAAAGTGAATTTAGGTTAATTTTAATGAAAAACAACAAAACATGATGATAAAATAATACTTTAGAAACAAAATTTTAGTAAACTAATGTGCAAATATATAGCCCAAATCATACAAGTCCAAAGCATTCTATCTTAAGTATAATGCATTGTATCATCCATCACTTGTTTTTGTAGCTATGAAACCGGTTTTCTGGGATGTAACCTATGCGTAGTTCTTGAATGTGTTTCCAATAACCAACAAGTACCCATATTGCTTTCAGTTAATTGCAAATGACACTCAAGGCTTTAAGAGAGTTTGAAAAAGTTGTCTCCGGGCAGTTCTCCGTCTCCAGGTGGATTGATCTAAAGAAGAGTTGTCGACTGTGGGTTTAACACCATTGATTTTAAATCTATCAGATTTAGAATTTTCGCCCTTGGCAAGAAAAGTTGCAATAAGGAAATGGACCCTTTAGAGAGAAGAACAATCAACAGGCCCAATCGCCCTATCTCGTCCATTATAAATCTATTTAGTTTGTGTGGCTAAACTATTTAGAATGGATTGGGCCTTCTTACCGTAACTTAAACAATAGACAACTAAAAGCTGACATCTATTTTCCTGGAAATTTCAGAAAAAAAATCAATATCTTTTATTTTGTGCCGGAGATAGAGAAATTGAGTTCTCATGAAACTTAAATCATCAGAAAGTGCGAATTCCCTGCTTTTACTTATGGCAGTTCTTATTTAAAAACAATGAGCAGCATTTTGATATTATTTTGTTCTTGTTAATATTATGAAAAATAAATAACACACCGCTTAAACTACCATCGTTCATATGGCTTTACTTCTGCTCGTTTAAAGTTTAAATATAACTCTTTACTTTTCTTTGGAATCCATATTGAATCTCTTTGGATTTAGAAGTTAGGGAGTTAGGGAGTGTATTTTTATATATCTAGAGGGGACGATTTTTTTTTTCAACTAGTCAGTGAAAATACAAAAAGTCATTTTTCGATGAAATACAAAAAAAAGGTATTTGTAATGAAAATACAAAAAAAAACTTTAAATCTAGAGGATTTGAAGTTGCAATTTTGCCAAAGCATAAGCACATGTCATCCTTTCTTACTATTAAATATAAAAAAACAAGTTTTTTAAACTGAAAGTAAGGAGCGACATTAAAACTTAAAACAAACAGAAATTATTCCGTATATGAAAGGGGCTGTCCCATCCTCAACGCCTCGCTCTTTACGCTATAGTTTTTTATTGTTTAACAAAAATAGAGTTGTGAGAAAGTCAAACTTTAGCGTAAAGAGTGAGGCGTTGAGGAGGGGACAGCCCCTTTCATACATGGAATAATTTCTGTTCGTTTTAAGTTTTAATGTCGCTCCTTAATTTCAGTTTAAAAAACTTGTTTTTTTAAATTTAATTTCTGATCGTTTTTTAGTTAATGCAGCTTTTATTTTGGCTCACCGTCATTGAATAAGTAAACAAAATTTGCATGAAAATTTTACTCTTCTTTTGCTAAATGGCTGTCTCTAAATTTGGTTCTGACGTAATTTACAAATTAACTTACGTAACGAACTTCTATATTCGTATATTTTTCTTCTGGCAAAAAATACAAAGTTGCAGATTTTTGCAGATATGAGCTTGAAACCTATGTTTTCTCAGGTTCGTAACTTTTGATGGGTAAGATTAAACTTGATGAAACTTATATATTTGAAATCACAATTAAAATCTGATTCTTTGGATGTATCTATTGGTATCAAAATTCCGTTTTTTAGACTTTCGGTTACCATTGAGCCGGGTCGCTCCTTGCTTAGAGTTCGTTACCACGAACTGTTTGATTAAATAAAAAACACTTTTTTCAAAAGATTCTTTCAATTGAAAGTAAGGAGCAACATTAAAGCTTGAAACAAGCAGAAATTGCTCCGTATATAAGGAACTGCCCCCTTCTCAATACCCAGCTCTTCACGCTAAAGGTTTTTAGTACTTTAAAAATAGCTTCTTATTGTAATTAAACAGCCCTTGTGTTTCAGGAGGCGTTCTTGAAAAAATTTGAAAAAAGTCAAACTTTAGCGTAAAGAGCGAAGTATTGAGGAGACCGTAGCCCCTCATATACGGAATAATTTCTGCTCCTTTTAAGTTTTAATGTTGCTCCTTACTTCAGTTGGAAAAAGGAACTTTTGAAAAAGCTTTTATTTTAATTTCTTATCCTTTTTCAAGTAATTCCACCTCCACCATCCACAGAAAATTCCCCCCAACAATTCTATCCTCGCTGAAAATTCCCCTGGAAAATTTCCTGCGGAAAATTCCTCTAAAGAATTTTCAGCGGAAAATTCCCCTAGAGAATTTTCAGCGGAAAATTCACCTTAGCCTAGTTTCATTAAAAAAATTGTTTTGTATTTAATCTGATCATTTTTCAAATCATGTCGGAAATCCCCCTCCGTGGAAAATTGTTCTAAGAGATCCCTCCCATCGCCCCAAATGAAAACTTTCTCCTGTAGAAAAATCCCACATGGAGAATTTCTCGCACAGAAAATTTCCCTAAGGAGATATTCTCCCGCAAACCCCCCCCCCCAAAAAAAAAAATAAAACAAAGAAATTTTACCCCGCTGAAAATTGCCCCTAAAAAATTCCCCCGGAACATCTCTACATGGAAGATGACAAATACCAAAGAGAAACAAAGATAAATAAAAAGAATCTCGTACAGGAACTCTAGCAAATTCCCCCCATGTATAATTTCCCCTGGAAAGTTCACCTTCAGAAACTTCCCTCCCCAAGAAAATTTTTCCTCTTGAAAATTCTCCCCCACAAAGAAAATGCCCCGCCCCGAAAAATGTCGGTATACCCATTGGGCAAGTTTCATAACATACACCCCTTTTTCCAGGGGCTATGGACGGATCATGTCATCCCCAGAGGCGTAAGTGTTGGATTTCCAAATAAGCTGAACGAAATGGCTATCTCAAAATTTTGATCGGATGACTTTTGTGAAAGAGATGTGGGAGGGGCCTAGTTGCCCTCCAATCTTTTTGGTCACTTAAAATGGCACTATAACTTTTAATGTCCGTCCAAACGAGCCGTCCCCCAATCTTCTAAGACCATTGATTCTATGTGATCACTCCTGGGGAAAACAAGAAACAAACAAACTCCAAAAAAACAAAACAAATAAACACTCATCCATGTTCTTTCTTCTGGCAAAAAAAGATACAAAACTCCTCATTTTTGCAGATGGGAGCTAGAAACCTCTTCTATAGCGTTATTTGATATGCTGAATCAGATGGTATGATCTTCATTAAGATTTCTTTACTTTTTGGGAGTGTTTCCCCTCTTTTCAAAAACTCAGACAAAATTTTCAGGCTAGTAGCTTTTGATGGGGTAACATTAAACTTAATGAATTTTATATATTTGAAATGAGCATAAAAAGCCAATTTCTTTGATGCATCTATTGTTACAAGATTCCCGTTTTTTTATTGGGCCGAGTCACTCCTTACTTACATGCCCCAATACTGAGCAATACTTTTCAAATTCATTATTCTATTCTAAGTGATTCATTAATATCTATTCCAAGTGATGATATGACAGCCCTATGAGGGAAATGACAGAATAATATCTTTTGATTTCTAAGGATTGTTCGGAATTTCTATATTAAAATTCTTTTCTTGCCGCCTACGACTTTATTAGTTTCAACTTTTTAGCATACTCCATTGCCAAAGAATATTTTATATTGCCCACACTCATTATGTACTTGTGTATTATAGCAACCACAGCTAAGAATATAAGCTAGGTCAAGTCGCAATGTTCTGAATTTCTATATTAAAATACTTTTCCTGGCGCCTACGACTTTATTAGTTTCAACTTTTTAGCATA
The DNA here is from genome assembly GCF_049724085.1 of Artemia sp. Qi Xiang Cuo. NCBI lineage: Eukaryota > Metazoa > Arthropoda > Branchiopoda > Anostraca > Artemiidae > Artemia > Artemia sp. Qi Xiang Cuo. The sequence continues at coordinate 48,658,081 of NC_142798.1, read as the reverse complement.
CTCCATTGCTAAAGAATATTTTATATTGCCCACACTCCTTATTATGTACTTGAGTATTATAGCGACCACTGCTAAGAAGATAAGCTAGGTCAAGTCACAAGATCACCTTGTCACCGCTAACCGTTTCCACAGATTGGTACCAATGACTTATTCTAATTATTTTCTAGTTTATGTCATGTTGCGTGAGACTTACCATTCCCACAGACTTACCTTAACTGTTAAGCAATTTTAACCCTTTTACCTGTTTCATTCAACCCAATATAAAATGATATCCTTATTATTCTCATCTAGTTTTATCCGATTATTTATGTGCCTAGTTAAGACCATTTAATATTATGCGATACTGAGCATACATCATATTCTAGGATCATTGACCTACATAAAATACAGGTTAAACATACATGTTTAAAAATCTAGCTTCATTCTCAAATTCCATCCAGGTCGCCGTATATGGTGTACTCGCAGTATTCTCATACAACTATTGGCCCAGAAACCAGTCTGCTTGGTCCGTGCGCGCTAGCGCTGCCTAAGTAAAGAACGATGTGGGCACAATGTGTTTTTGGTTTTTTTCTCCATACCCGGGCACTTCGTATCAAAGTAGGTGTCGTAGAAACTTCGAAAAGGACTCATTCGATTGTAAATTGGAGTGGCTAGTGCCCTTTTCAAAAGTCAAAAGTGATTGTAGGGCAACTAGCCAATCCCCCCACGCCCGTCATTCCCCCAAACACATCCAATCAAAATTTTGAGATGGCCATTTTGTTCAGCGTAGGCTAGTTAATTTCCAGATAGAAAATATTTTTTTGAGGAGAACACTCCCCCACAACCCTCAGAGCAAGGGTTTTAAGTTATGCCCTGGGGGCATATAAGGTTTTTATAGAAGGCGCTGTCGTAGAGGCTTCAAAAGGGGCTCATTCGATTGGAAATTCAAAGGGCTAGTGCCCTTTTTAATAGTCGAAAGTGATAGGAGGGCAACTAGCCCCCCTCCCGTACCCATCATTCCCCCAAACACATCCAATCAAAATTTTGAGATAGCCATTTTGTTCAGCATAGTTCATTTCCAGATAGAAAATTTGTTTTTGAGGAGGACACTCCCCCACAACCATCGGGGCAGGGGTTTTAAGTAATGCCCTGAGGGCATATAAGATCAATTGACACAATGTACAGTTTTTTTTTCTTCAAAGCAGGGCGCTTCATATAGAAGGGGTCGTCGTAGAGACTTCAAAAGGGGCTCATTCAATTAGAAATCGAGAGTTCTAGTACCCTTTTAAATATTTGAAAGTGATTGGAGGGCAACTAGCCCCCCTCAAGCCAATCATTCCCCCAAACACATCCAATCGAAATTTTGAGATAGCCATTTCGTTCAGCGTAGTTGATTTCCAGATTGAAAATGCGTTTTTGAGGAGGACACTCCTCCACAACCCTCAGGGCAAGGATTTTAAGTTATGCCCTGGGGGCATATAAGGTTTTTATAGAAGGCTTTGTCGTAGAAACTTTAAAACAGGCTCATTCAATTGGAAATTCAAAGGGCTAGATCCCTTTTTAATAGTCGAAAGGGATTGGTGGGCAAAAAGCCCCCCCCCCCCACGCCCATCTTTCCCCCAAACACATCCAATCAAAATTGTGAGATAGCCATTTTCTTCAACGTAGTTTATTTCCAGATAGAAAATATGTTTCTGAGGAGGACACTCCCCCACAACCCTCAGGGCAAGGGTTTTAATTTATGCTTTGGGGGCATATAAGGTTTTTATAGAAGGCGCTGTCGTAGAAACTTCAAAAGGGGCTCTTCCGATTGGAAATTCCAAGGGCTAGTGCCCTTTTTAATAGTTGAAAGAGATAGGAGGGCAACTAGCCCCCCTCCCGTACCCATCATTCCCCCAAACACATCCAATCAAAATTTGGAGATAGCCATTTTGTTCAGCGTAGTTCATTTACATATATAAAATATGTTTTTGAGGAGGAAACTCCCCCAAAACCCTCAGGGCAAGGGTTTTAAGTTATGCCCTGAGGGCATATAAGATCAATTGACACAATGTAGCCTACAGTTTATTATTTTTTTTTTCTTCAAAGCAGGGCACTTAATATAGAAGGGGTCGTCGTAGAGACTTCAAAAGGGGCTCATTCGATTAGAAATCGAGAGTTCTAGTGCCCTTTTTAATAGTCGAAAGGGATTGGAGGGCAACTAGCTCCTCCCCTCACGCCAAGCATTCCCCCAAACACATCCAATCGAAATTTTGAGATAGCTGTTTTGTTGAGCGTAGTAGAATTCCAAAGAGAAAATATGTTTTTGAGGAGGACACTCCCCCACAACCCTCAAGGCCAGGGTCTTAAGTTATGCTCTGAGGGTATATAAGTTTCTCAGAGAAGGTGTTGTCGTAGAAACTTCAAAACAGGCTCATTCAATTGGAAATTCAAAGGGCTAGAGCCCTTTTTAATAGTCGAAAGGGATTGAAGGGCAACTAGCCTCCCCCCCCCCCCACGCCCATCATTCCCCCACACACATCCAATCAAAATTTTGAGATTGCCATTTTGTTCAGCGTAGTTCATTTCCAGATAAAAATATGTATTTGAGAAGGACACTCCCCCACAACCCTCGGGGCAAGGGTTTTAAGTTATGACCTGGGGTCATATAAGGGTTCTATAGAAGGAGTTGTCGTAGAAACTTCAAAAAAGGCTCATTCAATTGGAAATTCAAAGGGATAGAGCCCTTTTTAATCGTCGAAAGGGATTGAAGGACAACTAGCCGCCCCCCCACGCCCATCATTCCCCCCCACACCCCCCCACAACAGTTTGAGATAGCCATTTTGTTCAGCGTAGTTCATTTCCAGATAAAAATATGTTTTTGAGGTGGACATTCCCCCACACCCCTCAGGGAATGGTTTTTAAGTTCGGCCGTGGGGGCATATACGGTTTCTATATAAGGATTTGTCGTAGAAAATTCAAAAACGACTCATTCGATTGGAAATTAACAGGGCTAGTGCCCTTTTTAATAGTCGAAAGTGATTGGGGAGCGCCTAGCCCCCCCCCCCACGCCCATCATTCCCCCAAACACATCCAATAAAAATTTTGATATAGCCATTTTGTTCAGCGTAGTTGATTTCCAGATAGAAAATATGTTTTTGAGGAGGATACTCCCCCGGAGCACTCAGGGCAGGGGTTTAAGTTATGCCCTGGGGCATATAAGGTTTTTATAGAAGGCGTTGTCGCAGAAACTTCAAAAAACGGCTCATTCGATTTGAAATTCAAAGGGCTAATGTCATTTTAATAGTCGAAAATGATTAGTGATATTTTTTGTTGTTGTTGTTGTTGTTTAGACCAGGGCACTTCGGATCGAAGGAGTCTCGTGGGAACTTCGAAAGGGGCTCCTTCGATTGAAAACAGAAAGGGCCGATGCCCTTTTTAATAGTCAAAAGTGATTGTAGGGCAACTAATTCCCCTAACACCCCCACCCTCCCCATTGCCCAATATGTTTAAAAACTAAATGTTGCCTTTAGATTAAATCAAAATGCACTGTGATAATAGTAATTCCCAATAAGGCATCTCAGCATTATCCCAAGAACGACTGAGTGTATTATGTTCAAACTTTCGGGGCTACTTCAGCTCTTAAAATTTATCCAAATAAAAATAGCGTAGGTTCAACCAAGCTATAAAAGACAGTAAACAGATTTTTTGCGAAAGGTATCATGTTTTCTATTTCAGGTCAACTAGAGGAGATATGAAATTAAATTAAACACAACCATTTGTGGTCTAATGTTTTAAAGGGTATATATTGTTTAAAATTCCTGAAAATTTTTCTCCAGCATACAAATAGCAGGCCAAACTATAAAGTCTTAAAAAACGAAAACATTTAAAATGTTATTTTTCCCCCTGAAAAGACTATGTCAATATAAAACGAACAGAAATTAATAAAAAAAAAAATATTTCCACAAAATATGTTTTTCAAAGAAAAGTAAAGAACTCCACTAAACAAAAAATGAGCAAAATAAAATCAAATAATCTACCAACCGTCAAACTACCACAAATCAGCATCGACAAGTAAGTGAAACCCAAAACGAACAGAAATTAAAATAAATAACCGAGTCAAACTCGAAACGAGCAGAAATTAACATAAGTTGGGCGCAAAACCCCTATGAATTCCCAAGGCTGAAAAAATACAAACGAATGTGCATTGTCAGTTTAATATATACTGATATTTAGTAATCAAAATCTTAATATTATTTGATTTACTTAAGTTATAAAAGTAAAAACATAAATTTTTTTTCAGTGAAGAGCAAATTTTGTTCTGGCCTTGGGAAGATATAGGGGTTTTGCGCCCAATTTGTGTTAATTTCTGCTCGATTTGAGTTTGACTCAGTTATTTATTGTAATTTCTGTTCGTTTTGAGTCTCATTTATTTGTCGATGCTGATTTGTGGTAGTTTGACGCTTGGTAGATTATTTGATTTTATTTTGCTCATTTTTTGTTTAATGGAGTTCTTTACTTTTCTTTGAAAAACTGAAAAAAAGTTTTTTTTAATTAATCCTTAGAAGTAATTGATAGGTTACTACTGATATTAATTGCTGAAAGCTCATCAGTTCAGAATTTAATTTTACTGTAATTTTATGTTTGTTTTCAATGTTGCAATAAATACAATAGAAAATATTTGTAATATAATTCTTTTTCAGTAAAGTGCCAATGATGGGGGGACGCCCGCAGCCCTCTGATCACTTGTGACTTTTAAAAAGGGCATTACAAATCCCGATTTACAATCAAATGAGTCTCCTCTGAAGTTTAAACTACCATTCCTTCCATAAAAACCTTATATCCCCTTTGGGCATAACTTACAACACTCGCCCCCAGGTTATGGGGGTTGGCGTTGTTATCCCTGGAGTTTTTGTTGTATCATTTTTGGTCAATTTTGAACAAAATGGCTATATAACTAATTTGATCGGGCACATTTGGGGAAAAGAAGCTTAGTGGGGAGGGTGGGAGGGCTAGTTGCCATTAATCACTTCTGACTCTTAAAAAGGGAAATACAACTTTGAATTTCGAATCATTTGAATCCCCTTCGGAGTTTATACGACCACCTCTTCCATAAAACTTTATATACCCTGGCACACAAGTTACAACCCTTAGTTTCCCCGCGTTCTGGGGGAGGGCAATTTGACTCCGAAGTTTTCATTACTTGATCGTTGGACTAATTCTATCTCAAATCCATCGGATACATTTAACGAAAAGAGGATGTAGGGGGGGGGGAGGGTAGATGCCTTCCAATTACTTTTGACTCTTAGAAAGATATATCAATTTCCAATCAAATGAGCTACCTCTGAACTTTATACGACAACCCCTTACATAAAAACCTTATATACCCTAGGGGATAACTTAAAACACTTACCACTGGGCTCTGTGGCGTTGTGTTGACCCTGAAGTTTTTGTTATCTGATGCTTGAATGATTTTCAATAACATGCCTATCTCAAAATTTTTATTGGATGGGTTAGGGGGAAAAAGCGGGAGCTAGTTGACATCCAATCTCGTTTGACTCTTAAAAAGTGAACTAGAACTTTCAATTTCCAATCAAATGAGCCCCTTCTGAAGTTTATAAAAGCGGAGCTTCCATAAAAACCATATATGCTCCCAGAGCAGAACTTACAACGTTTACGCCTGGGCTCTCGGGGGGGGGATCCACCCCGGAGTTGTTTTTATCTTATCCTTGAACTGAGATTGAAATTTTTATCGGATGCTTTTTGGGAAAAAAGGGCGTATGAGACTATTTGCCCTCCGATCACTTTTGACTCTTAAAAAGGACACTAGAACGTCCGATTTCCAATTGAACGAGGCCCTCCGAAGTTTATATGACCATCCCTTCCATAAGAAGTGCCTCTGGGAAAAAAATTTGAGCTTTATGGCCTGGAGTTGGGTGGGGGGAGGCTAGTTGCGATAGGATGACTTGACTCTTAAAAAGTGCAATCGAACTTTCAATTTTAAGTCATTTGAGTCCACTCAAAATTTTATCCGACAGAATTTTCCGTAAAAACCTTATATGCCCCGGGGACATAAATTATAACCCTTCCCCTGGGTTTCGGGGGGGGGGAGGTAAGTTGACCCCGAAGTTTTGTCATCTGATTGTTGGACTATTTCAAAAAAAATTGCAAATCCGATATCAAAATTTTGATCGGATACATTTAGGGAAAAGAGGGTGGGAGGGGGGGGGGGGTATATGCCCGCCGATAACTTTTGATGACTATAGTAGAGATGGGGGTCCGACTCGTGACGGGAGTCCATTTATGGGCATAGAACCACGTGGTTTATGGTTTTCTAAGTGAGAATGGAAAAACAGGAATTTTCTAACTTGGAAAAAAATGAATTTTGTCGCATTTATTGTTGTTTTCTTGGATGGATATGTGTGTTGTTCAATTTATTTGATGTTTTTCTCGGATGTCAACATCAAATTATGGATGTTTTATGGTTTTTGTCAGTGAGAATTTGAAAAACATGAATTTTCTCACATTTATGTCTGTTTTCATGGATGTTTTATGGTTTTTGTCAGTGAGAATTTGAAAAACATGAACTTTCTCACATTTATGGATGTCAACAGCAATTCATGTCTGTTTTATGGTTTTCTCACTGAGAATGAAAAAACAGGAATTTGCCAAATGTTATGACTTTCCCGGAAACAGTTAGATCACGTGTTTCCTTCTCAGCCAATCAGCGAGTCGGATACAACTCCCTTCTCAGCCAATCAGAGACGTGCTTACATATGATTTTCCCCATTACATAACAATTCGCCCTTGAGATTTCGTATATAACGGGCATGAACTGTGATTAAATTATCAGAAAGTATTTTGACGCGGTGTAAACAACAATGGATAAATTTGATGAAGTTGAAGTCTTGGCAGCCACAATTAGCAATGTAAGTTCTGTTTTCATTTTTTATTTTCAAAATAAAATTGTTTTCCGTGGATACCCTCTACTATATTCGGTTAAACCCCCCCCCACCACCCCTAACCAAACGCCACTAAATGATGTTCATACTCGATAAAAGGCGTAAAAAACGCTCTTTTTTAGTTACGTAAACCCCATCCTTCCTTCCCCCACTGTTTACGACCATAATTCTGTTTTTGATAAATTCCGTATCTTATCTAAAAGCAACTGTCAACTTTCTGTCAATCCCTTAATATACTGCCCGCTATGGCTTGACTTACAGATTTCTCGCAACGATTTATTTAGCTGATAATTACTGACACCCACTTTAAAGTACATCCGGCTTTGATAAATCCTTATGAATTTGGATAGCAAAGCTTCCGCTGAAAAAAATGATACTTTTTCCCGTTAAATTAAAAGCAGTTTCGTGTGAAAAGAGAATGTCAAGTCTAACATCCACATGGTATGGTGAAAAAAAAATTTTTCTTCACGGTACATTTAATGTTTTGTTGTTATAAGAAAAATTTACATTGATCTTTACGGAGTAATTTTCCTCTATTTTTTCACCGAACGTTGTCTGGGGGGGGGAGGGGATATGTTTACATTTCTTTTTTTCTCAGGGATATTTTCCGTGGAGTTATTTTCCTCAGGGTGTTTTTTTTTCTGGAGGTGTGATAAATACCAGCTATTGTAAAAGGATATGGAAAGATAAAAAATAGCGTTAATACTTTAAATGCGTTAAACAAGGCATGCTCAATACAAATTAAAACCAGAAAAGAACAGAAACGTCTAAAAATAAGAAACTAGGCTGACTTATATAGGCCGGCTTTTGAATGGTTCAGTGAGCCGTAATTCTCAGATTCAAAAAAAGGATGCAATTAGTATATTTCACGAAATTTTTTACGTTGTGCTTTCTTGGTGATAAACTAAACAAAATTATGTTTAATAGCTTTCTTTCTGTAAAAAGGGGCAAATTATTTAGATACTAATTTTTTCTCTTCTTTTTAAGGCAAATAGCGAAGAATGTCCATCGCCACCACTCGCCAAGAAAGCGAGGGCCAATAATGCGCCCCCTGCAAAGGCGACAGTTGTCCAATATGGTCGCTGGCCGAAGCCCCCCAGCTCCACACTGCCTGCCCAAGTGCAGCCATCCATGCAAACCCCTGTCCCGGCTATGCAAGTCACAACTCCTGCACAAGAAATTAACGTCGGCCCCTCCACCCTCCAACAGACGTTACCTGGGCCTTCAAGACAAGCCGTAGGCCAAACATTGGTTCCGTCTCACGCAAGATCTGAGCTATCAGCGCCACCTCAAGCGTCATTGCACTCGCCGGCAAGTCCTGAGCCGTCCATGCAAAAGAGAAGGGTTGGCTCCTTCAAGCATTTCAGAGAACAACCTCGGTTTCCCTCTAGTTTAATTGTCTATAATAAAGCTATATGTACAGTTTTTTATAAATATGTATACGTTATTATTTTTTTTCAATCAAGTAATCTTTTTTTAGCTGTTTTTTATCCTTTTACTCTCTAGCGATTTATTTTCAATTTTTTATATAATTAATTACAATTAAATATATAAACAAAAATATTTTTAAACACTGTGTAAAAGTATATCTCTGTGAGATCTTAACCCCCCTCCCAACCCTTATTCTATCTGCCCTCCCTCAGAGATATCTCAATATATTTTTTACAGAGAAACCACTCTTTTCTAATCTTTGCTATCGCATCGATAACTCATAAGCGAATATTTTTCATTGGTAATTTCAATTAATGCTCACCTTTTGAAACTCAAAATACCCTATTTTTCACAATTGATTATCACAAAGTTTCAAGAGAAGGACCTGAGTGAGATTATTCACATTTATCTATTTGTTACATATGGACCCCGTAATTTGCGCAAGGATATTTTAAAATAACTTTCAATCTTACAAAGCCTTGCCAATATTTTAGTGATGTGGAAACATTGTTGACGATACACTGAGTTAACGGTTCTCGAATGTAATTGTACTGTTTCCCAGAGAATACGCTTTTGAAACATAACAGACATGAGATTAAAAATAATCTAGACTAATTTGTAGTAATAGACAACCTGTAGGGTAAGTAGGCGAAACGACTTATGCCGCCTAACAATACGGTTTTTTGGGGCATTAGGTAAACGACTGGGGGCCGCGATGTCCGGAATGCGCCGATGGGTCCAGGGAGTGTTGGGGGGGGGGGGGGGCAAGGTTAGGGGGGCGCCCGGGGAATGCGCCAGGGGTCAGGGAAGTGCCACAGGGATGCACCACGGAACCGAGTAGCAGCGCGGGACGCGAGGCGGGCCCCGAGAACCAACACAGGGATGTGCCATGGTTCCGGATAGCGACACAGAGAAGCGCCATGGGCCAGGGAAAGCGCCACAGGATGCGCCACGGGCCAGAAAAGTGACATAGAGATGCGCCAGGCTATCCTTTTCAAATCATGTTTTTTTTCCACAGAGCAGATAAAGTGTATTAATATGAAAATTTTTTGGGTGGATTTTTTTTAAAAAAATAAAACCCTACTTTGTCATGCGATTTTTTATATTTTAAATATCTTATACTAATATATGATATTTCACGGGGTCGGGGGTGCTGTGGGGCGGGGGAGTGCTGCGGGAAGCGCTGTGGGCCTGGGAAGCGACACAGGGGTGCGCCACGGGCCGAGAAGCATCGCGGGAAGCGATGCGGGCCAGGGAAGCGCCACAGAGATGTGCCACGGGCTAGGGAAGCGTCATAGAGATGTGCCCCGGGCCTTTTCCGCGCCCCGGGCCAGGTAAATCGCAAACTATTTGCGTCATGGGCCAGATTCGGACCAGAGGGAGGAGCTGTGTTAAAGTGCAAAGAAAAAAAAAAATTTTTTTTAACAATTTTAATATAAAGGACCAAATTGTCGCCTTCTATGTCATATCTTAGATTATCTTCAGTTGAATTAACCAAATGTTATTAAGCAATAATAATCCAAATTTTAAAAGCAGTAGGGGATGATTTGAACACTTTGAAAATAAGCTATTTTTCATTTATAGATTGGACGAGCATTGGTCCCATTGTCGCCGTCTAGTGAAGAAGGTGAAGAAGAGGAGGCACACGTGGAGTCCCCCAACAATTTAACATGGGGTGATCTACATCCAATTCCTTTTAATATTGATGAGTTTTTTGATTATTTTCTTTTTAATGTAGATAATAGCACAGTTGAGCTGGTAGACTTGAGTCCTAATAATTTAAAATTTTTAAATTTTTTTACAGGCAACCCTCCAACCTCCTATACCCTAACGACTCCACTTCGAACAATTGAAGTGGAGCATTCGCCAGTTATTGTTGAGCCGCTTGGGGGAGGGGGAAATATACACGGGGGGGAGGAGGGTACAACTCTCCCAGACTTTCAGCTGTCCAACAGAATTTTGAATCACATAGTTGTTTACACTGCAACGTTTGGTGACCCTTTTACGTAACTTTAGTCTGGTAATTCTGTTTATGACCCTATAGAAATTGTACACAACTCTGTAGATAATATTCGTACACGTCGGGAGAACCAAATTTAGTTGTGGGGGAGGGATTCAATTAAGGTCTCCATTGTTGTAAAGGTTTTTTATTTGAAGGAGGGAAAAAGCGAGGTTTACTATCATTTTATACATTACGAGAAGCGTTTGGTTTATTCAAATTTGGAAAATTTTGAGGGTGCTTTCACGGATTGGGTGGATCAAATTATAACGCATCTCGAGAACTATAACGAAAATGGGAGTGGCTCAGTATTTTTATTTATTGAAAATTTAAGCGTAAATATATGTAAATTTAAGAAAGATTTTATTTTAAGAGGGGGGCATAGGGATGAGGGCATTGTTTTAAATTATAATCCAGATCTAGAGGGTTGTAAAGGTGTCCAGAAGATCTGTTTTGAAACAGGTCAAAAGTGTTTCCGATATGCTTTCCTCATCTCAGCATTCGAGCCTCTAGCTCGGGACGCTACTAAGAAGAATTTAGACAACTGGGCTATACATGGGAAGGAGGGGTCCGATTTCCCAGTTGTAGATTTTGCATGTTTAGAAGGAAAATATACAGTAACGCTAAGATCTATTGACATGTTTGAAAGGGCTAATGCCCATTTAAATATTGGCGTTACTGTGGTACAATATGAAACTGAATTTGAAGATGGGGTTCGTTTAAAAAAGAAGGGGGTGGTTTTCCCCGTAAGGGGTCCCTCAGTTGATTTGGTTAAACACTGGGTTTGGTTGTTATACACGCCACCTAGTCAACCGAACACAATCGGTCATTTTAACCCTATCACTGACATGCGGAGCGGTCTGGGGGAGGTTATGAAAAGGGGGGAACGTTTCTACTGTCCAACATGCTTGTCACAAGTCCGTAGAGATATGAAACTACGGGATCATATGAGGCATTGTAGCCGCCACGGCTATCAGACAGTGGAAACGGTTTCAGGGGATAGGGCAATTCTACGATTCAAAAATTTTCAAAATACCCTTCTCCAGTGCAACAAAAGATCTTTGGATTGTGAGGCTAAGTTGGTGGAGGTGAATGACCCCCAATATCCAAATCGAGTCAATGAACATCAGGCTAGTGCAGTCTCCTACGCCCACGCGCAAAGAGACAATTCTAACACCATGTAGTTGTTAGAAATAGTTGAAACATTGGATGAGGGGGAGTGCATGGTTAAGGCATTGATTAAACTGATTGGCACGGCTAATGGTGCTATTTCTCGTTTGATAAATACGCATTATCCATGGGTGTTGTCTGCAGAGTATCGTCCCGCTATTAAAAATAAAAAACTTGGTCGGTTTGGCAAGGGGGAGTTGGCTGAGATGGGGGCTCACGGCACCCGGGGGGGGCGGGGGAAAGTTAGAGATCATGATCACTTGGGGCAGGAACTTACATCGGGGGGGAGTACGTGTCGAGGGGGTGCGCATCACGCGTGTAATTTAAATGTTAGCCAGCAGTTTTTTATCCCTGTTTTTATTCATAATTCCAATTATGATTTAAAATTTATTTTACCGGCACTGGCACGTATGCACAGGGAGGGAGGGGGAGTAGATTGTCCATGTGTAAATAGTTCATTTACCTACAAGATAATTCCCAAATCAGCTGAGAAGTTGCTGCTTCTCGAACTGAAATGGCAGGCAGTGGATCATGAGCGTACGTGTTGGAATAAAATCAGGTTTTTAGATTCCTTTAGTTTTTTCCCCAAGGCATTGAGTCAATTGATTCAAGTGCAAAAAAGCGACAATTTTGATAGCTTTCCATTGCTTAAACAGCACTTTCCAGACAGTGAAATGTATGACCTGTTGACCTGCACAGGTATATACGCATACGATTATTACTGCTCTGGTGCTCACCTAAGCGAGGAGAAACTACCTCCAATTGAAGCTTTTTACAATTCACTGACCAACAGTGACTGCACAGCCGAGGAGTATGAGTTTGACAAGAAGGTGTGGTTCAAGGGGGATTGTAAAAATGGGTGGGATTATTGTAGACTGTACTTGGCCAGTGACGTTCTAACTTTGTTGGATATAGTCTGTAAGAACACAGACCAGATCTATTCAGAGTTCTTGTTAGATATATGTTATTATTTTTCCACACCCCATTTATTAATGGATTTAATTTTAAAAATTAGCAGGGAGGAAATAGGCCTAATCACGGATGTAGACCAACACCTTTTGGTAGCGCGTTCAATGAGGGGGAGGGTATGTTTTTCATGGGGACCGCGTCTTATCAACCGATCCAAGCGGACAAAACAGCACCGGTGCAAAGTCAAATGCAGTGTTCTTGGACATGAACTCATTGTACCCCTCGGCAATGTCCAACTACTCTTTGCCTTGTGGGAACTATCAATGGCTTGAGAATCCTTGTGAGTTCCCTGACATTAAAACAGTCGAGGACAATGGGCCACAAGGATGGTTCTTTGAAGTTGATGGTCACAGTCCGCTGGCGCTTCACGACTCAGTCAAAGATTTTGTCGTTCCCTGTATCACTCGACCAGGGAGCAGGGACTCTTTGAGCCCCTACAATCGGTCATTGGTTGAGAATATGGGGATGCATTGGGCTCCCTCCAAACAGAAACTGATCGCTGATTTGGACCCTAAGGAGAATATCGTTGTTCACCATGTGCTTTCGCACTGGATGGTGAGCAAAAGTTTCAAGATCACTAAAATACACAGGGTCCTGCAGTTCAATCAGCGACCCTACTTGAAATCGTTTATCGACACCTTTGTCGATAAACGCTCTAAGGTACATTCACAGGTGGTGACGGAAATGTATAAGCTCATTCTAAAGTCAGCGTTTGGAAAAATGTGTGAGAGCGTACGTAATAGATCTCACTGCGACGTCGTGACTGACCCGCTAGAGGGTGAACGACTGAGGGCCGACCCCAATTTTACATCGTTCACGAGCATAGAGGCCGACAGGGTTCTTCTACACAGGTTAAAGCGAAATGTAGTACTGAACAAGAATATAGCAGGCGGTAGTTCAGTACTAGAAATTTCAAAAAAGCTCATTTTATCGTTATTTTACAATGTGTGCAAGGTGCACTGGCAACGGGAGGGGGATGTACAAGTATATTAGGGTGATACAGACTATCTGCTTTTTAAGATAAATTGGACTGAAGATTTGTTGGGTGATTTGCAAAAGGGGGAACACATCAGCTCGCGAATGAATTTCACCAACTGGAATCCATCCCTCTACCCCGAGCTGGTGAAACGTCAAGCCCCCAACCAACTATTAATGTTAAAATCAGAGACGGGGAGTGATTTGATATCCCGGGGGGTGTTCCCGGGTCCCAAAGTTTATTGCGTTGAAACTCATAGTGGGGAAGAAAAGAAGGCGTGTAAAGGGGTGCCTACACACTTTGTAAAGAGCAATTTCAATATGAGCGTGTACAGAGACTGTGTAGAAAGTAACCTAGTGCCAAGAGCACAAGTGCTTGCAATTCGCTTTCTATAGTATAGAAATTATACTGTGAGAGTGGAGAAGAATGCAATGTCATGTATATCCGACAAGGTCTATGTGCTCGAGAATGGTGTGACTGTCCTACCCCACGGCCACTACCGTATTTCAGACCGAGTTGAATGCATTGACTATCGCAATCAACTTGGTCTGGATAAATTAACCTAATCTGACACTAACCACTAACCAACCTTTCACTACCTTAACTCAACCTGTTCATCTAACCCAAGCACTAACTCAACCACTAACCTAACCTAACCCATAGCAGTGACGACAACTATTCTTTTCCCACCGCCGCCCCGGGGGGGTGGGGGGGGGACCCTGCCCCAGGCCGTCCCGGGGGGTGGGGGGGCCCACCTGTAGCTGGCTAGCCTTCCGCCCCGCGGCCCCCGGGGGGGGGGGGGACACCACCTTTAAATTCACTGTAATGTTCAACTGTGCTATTGTTCCCTGCAAGTGTGAGTGTGTATTTTCTGTTGTACAAAAAAAAGTGTTATTGTATAGAAAAGTGTTGTACAAAAATTTTTAAAATTCAAAAAGTTTTTTACAGAAAAGTTTTTTATTTGTTTATTTACAAAAAGTGTTTTTTTTTTTTATTGTACAAAAATCATTTTACATAAAATTGTTTTTAAAGAAAAGTAGGGGTTTAATTATAAATTTTTATAGTTGCCCTTTTAATTTTGAATTAAAAAATATTTTTAATGTTGACCACCATTAAATTTTGTCGATTTGAAAAAGTTTGGTTATTTTTTTCTTTGTGCAATTCATGTTGACTGCAAATATTTGTTTTATTGAAGTGTCTAAATAAATGATGTCATGAACTATTGTTTTTTGTTGTTGTTCTTGAATCTATAGATCCACGTGGGCAATTATTGCAACTACTTATTCATTGAGCACATACGATTTAAAGTTAGTTGCAGTCAGACTGTTGTCAGCAGCATGTATCAAATTAAAACAACATTCAGATCGTTTCTATGTGGGCCGTCAATGTCAGGGAAAACAACACTTTTAGCTAAAATAATTCAAAATTGTGATAAAATGCTTTTGAAGAAGAAGAAAAAAATCTACTATTGCTATAGCATTTGGCAGGAATCCTTTGATAAAATAAAAGCAATTTCCACAACCATACCAATACAAATCATCCGGGTACTTGATGTTTTCAATAGTATTTAACCGAACTCGTGGCTAATCATTGATGATTTGGCTGAATCCATTGAACAGTTCTCACAGGAAATGCTACAACTGTTCACCGTTCGCTCCCATCATGAGCACATTTCCGTTACCCTAGTTCTACACAATCTGTTTCATCAGAGCAAATGTATGCGAACCCTTGCTTTGAATTGCACTGTCTATATTATCTATCGAGTCGTCCGGGAGTCTCTCTAGCTCCTCAATCTCAAAAAGCCGCAATAACCCCGCGCCCCAAAAATTCTATTTTCAGCATACACACAGGCGACTAGCAATCCCTACGGTTACATTTTGTTGGATCTTAATCAGAGCACGCCCGAGGATCTACGTGTAGTCACCGACATTTTCAACAATTAAATTACAGTATATCTTCCGGTGAACAGTAGAAAAGACTATTAGTCGCCATTATGACACTGAAGAAACTACACGAACAACGGCATCTGTTTTCCGTTTTAAGCACTTCAAAACCATTGCTTAGGAAGGCTATACTCAAACACGGTGTTGACAATGATTTCATTAATCTAATATCTGAACTTTGTTTAAATTTAACTGAGGGCAATATTCAACTGCAAGATGGTGTTAGACAACAGACAACGAAAAATCGTACCACTGTACGCGCCTTGGATTTTAAAAAAATGGTAAAAAAATTTAAAAGATCACGGCTCCTTCAAGCGGGGCGGTAGATTCTTCACACTTTTACTACCGATAATTGCAGGACTTGTAAACAGTTTTCTATATATGGCAAAACCCTATAAATTTACACCATTTGAACTTGTCCTCTCGCCCGTCGAACATTTTGAGGACAATCTAAGCAAATTTATTAACGATGAGAATATTGCCGATGACAAAAAACTGCTTTTACTTCTAGATGCATTGTGACGTGTGAACAAACATAAACCATATCGTGAGAGACCTGCCACCGTCGCCACTGATCCCTCTCACCAGAAAACATCTCACGATTCTGCAGCAGCATCAAAGGAGAAGGACTTGAATTCAATTGTATTGAAAATTGGAAACCTATTGCCTTTGACCTATCGAGAACAGAGTAAAAGAGTATTATCCTATCTCATGTTGGAAACTGTTGGTGAACATCAAGTTCAAGTCGAGAGCACAGGGAAACAAATTATAATACAGGGAAAAAGTTATAATCTAGTTGATTTAATTTGTGATATGGTGACGAATCGTAAAGGTCTCTTATCCTTTGACGATAATCTATACACCTTTCTGTGTGCAATAAACTTTCCCAAAAGTCTTATTGGCAATAAGCAAATTCTAAAGAAACTAAGAGAATATCCAACAACACCATTTAAAAAAGAAGAAGATTCAATATTTGAAGATACTATCAGTAGCAGCAGCAATGATTTTACAACACCTGTGGCTGCTAGTCAAAAGCGAAGACGAATTGATTCGCCCGCCAGTGTGCAAAAGGGGAGTGGACATTACACTACGTGTTTACGCTCGAAATGGATGAAGTTTTGAAAGGTGTCAATGAAAATATTGGTGAGGCGGGAAGTTTAAGTTCCCCCAAAACGCTTTCAAAAGCTGTCTCCGGCTCCACATTGAAAAATGCAAAAGAGTCTCTAGAAAATGAAGCGAGTTACACACTACATCGGGATCACAGGCTTCACAGTAAACAATCTCGACAAACTAAAGCCTTTTTCCCTCTACATTTAATGCAAACGGATCTTTTAACTTTAGACGCAGTTCAACGGTGTCACAATGTACCCTACAAATATATTCTGGTGGCAATCAGTGTCTTTAGTCGCTATGCCTATGGCATTCCACTACGATCAAAGAGAGGTGTTGTAGTTGCTCGAGCCATTGAAAGTATTCTAGAACAGGATTCATATAGAAAAATTCAATCGGATCGTGGCAGTGAATTTGCTAATCCCCATGTGCAAAACGTTCTTATGAAATATAATACAACACTTTATCATAGTCACAGTCCGATAAAGGCTGCATTGGCTGAACGATTAATAAGAACGATTCGTCTATTAATTTCAATATATTGAATATTGAAAAATACACCTGCTTTTATTCAGGATTTAGATAAAATCATTTTTATTTATAATCAACGACCCCATCGATCTCTGTCCAACTCTACAACAACGAATGTTCACTACAATGAAAATACCTTTGATGCTTTTCTAAAGCAATACTCCCAGGCTGAAAAAGAGAAAGAAAAGAAAAATAAATTAAAGGTTAGTGATACAGTTCGAATTAATAGAACCAGCAATATTTTTGAAATAGTGATTTATTTATGGAGCGTTGAACCTTTTAAAGTGTCCAAAATCCTAAACACCGAACCCACTACATATCGAATGGGAGACACAAAAGATGATGTGATTATCGGTGGTATTTATGAATATTAATTGCAAAAAGTTAGAAACGCTAGTGAAATTTATCAAAGTGTAAAGATATTAAAGAGTCGTACACGCAATGGTAAGAAACAGTTGCTTGTTCGCTGGCTAGGATACAACTCAGATTTTGATTTTTGGGTCAGTGTTGAAGACACTGTCAATGCCCAGTGATTTCTATGTGACTTTCATGTCCAATGTTTCTGATCCTCTCTACAATGATCTGAATAGAACAAGTGATTTTTGGACGAAACTCTCCCCCACCATCAAATTCAACGACGGAAAGTATGAAGTGGCTCTTGTCGACTGTATTCTCAAAAATACCCACGACTTCCTGAGAAAGGATCGTAAATATGAAATAAAAATCAGACCCTATGATTGGCCACCACCACCAGGTGATCAAGAACAAATTCAAAAAATAAATTGGCTGGATTATCCATATATTGAATTACCCAACGAGGAACTCACCTGCATGAATGATTTATGTCATTCTATTAATAAAAGAATTTCTGCTCGTAAAAAAGGTGCTTTTCATTTCAACTATTCAAAGGAGGAGGATAAGATCTACATTAGTTCACCTATTTCCAGTGAAAAGGTTATTCTCAACGATAATCTAAAGGATGTTCTTGGCTTTAAGCTCAATATAATCAGTGGTAAAAGTGCCGGAAACACTAATATCATTTTCGCTTACTATCCGCCTGTCTTCTCCACGGACACTTGCATATTTCTCTATGCTTCATTTGTGGAAACATCTCGGGTTGGTAATTCAAATGTCCCCCTCCAACGAGTTCTTGAGCGAAAATCCAATCAAGAACATATTCATCACTACAATATAAAGCATCTTCAATATATCCCCGTAAACACTTCCTATTTGGAACTCTGTCAGTTAACACTAAGAACCGAATTGGGTGATCCAATAGCAATTTCAAAAGGTTTGGCTGTGATTACATGCCATTTTCGACCCATCGTTCAACAATAAGATGTCTAATAAAAAAGTGGTATTCACATGTCCTGATATTGACTGCTATGTTAACATTCTTGGCCCAAGACACCAGGGCAATGGAATGGACTACTACAAGGGTCGCTCGTCAATGTCTGGCTATGGTCTTGGCAGTTGGTTTGCTAAGCTGTTTCGCTCTTCACTACCACTGGCCAGAAAAAATCTTCTACTGACTGTGACAGATTTAGCATCCTCTACACTATACGTTTGGGGCTCTGGCAAGGATTTTAAAAAAAGTGTTTTAGAAAATCTTAGGTCCAGTGCGCGAACCCTTGGCGAGAGATTAAAACAGAAAGGTAAAGGCTTAAAAAGGTTACGAAACAACGCATCACTAATCAGTCTCCGCTCAGGTCGGAAACATAAGACATCATCCCTTCTGTCAAAGAAAAGAAGGACAAAGCCGACACGTAGTGTAACCAGAAGTCACAGGAAGAATAGAAGTGTCAGATCGAAACTAGATTTCTTCTCCTAAGATGTCCTACCTATCACATAAGGAATCAAAACCTTCAATCACCGCCTCATTGAATCTATTCAATGCCGAAAATGTTGATGTGAGTGTCAAGCATGGATACTATGAACAATTTTATCCACAACAACCCCTCTCCGATAATATCCACTTTCAAATTTATTCCAATGAAGACTACTTTATGGACATGTCTTCAACATTTATAGATATACAAATGAAAGTCCGGAAATCTGATAATAAAATGCCGATTCTGGCCGATGGAATATCCTATGAAAATTGTATATTACACAATCTATTTCGTCAAATTAGTGTCTACATCAATGGCACGCTGGTGAGCACAAGCAACACTCTCTCAAACTATGCAAGCTATATGCAATTCATGCTGATGACACCCAAGTCATACACGGAATAGAGAGGCGCCTCCAATGGATATGAATATATTACTAATACTGATTGTACAGATGCACTTAAAAATACTACAACTAGTGAATTACATATAGTTGGAAAAATATATCATGAAATATTTAATATATACCAATGGCTACCGCCCAATGTTAAAGTGGATATAAAATTGACGCTTGCACCCTCCAATTTCATATTGAGAAAAGAACTTGCTGGCAATCCCGATGTAAGTCTCTCCCTCACCTCAGCAATACTACATGTACGCAAACAGCAGGTTATGAGTTCTGTTGCTTTGGCCGTGGAAAAACTGAGAGCCAATGGCAAAAAAATTAAACTACTGGGTCCTCATACAATCACCACTCAACGTCATAGTACCGTGGGGTCACGCACCTACACCGATACATCCTTTATCACTGGTGAAATCCCCTCGAAAGGGGCGTTGGCATGTTTAAAAAGCGCCAGTGCCAGAGGATCATGGACTGAATGTCCACATAAATTCGAGATGTTTGGACTTTCATCTCTTGTGTGCAAAGTAAAAGACATCCCACTCTAAACTCTATCTTTTGATAAATCCTATAGAACATTATACGAGTTGACCATGCAAACCCTAGATCACGATTCGCAACTACTTGAAAATGGTATAACCGAAGATATGTTTGCTAAAACACATGGTATCATTGTACTGGATGTGTCGGGTACACAGGATATGAGTATAGTACGTACGGGGAGTGTGCGTTTAGAGTGTACATTTGCCGACCCATTGGCTGTGAGTATTGCCCTAATCTCACTAAAACAATATGAAACCTCTTGGGAAATCACTCCCGAAGGCAGTGTTCTACTAGACTTGGCGCCATGAACACCAGTCAAATAATCAATTTATTTAATATGGACCCCTACATGTCTCAGTAAAAGTCCTATTGTCTGCCCTCAGACTATCTTGGAAAAATTTAAAGTGTGAACAATACCTTGATTATTGTTAATAGCAGTCCGTCGACTGTGCTTACGGGTCATTGGCTGTGCATCTATCAAACAAAGAAGACGATTGAGTTTTTTGATCCTCTTGGTCTACCCTCTACATTCTACACACCCCACATCAGCAACTATATTGTGAGCAGTGGGAAAACTATTATTCAAAATCGGAAGAGGGTTCAGGATCTAACGACAAAAAGCTGCGGCTTCCATGCACTACTATATTTTGTGTTCTGATGTCGTGGCTCTACTTACAAGCAGTTTCTCCACATGTATGTTGACAATCCCCGTCTGAACGACTTTCTAGTGGAAAATATCCTCTCAGACATATACAGTATTGATTTCAGTGCCCTAAGAGTAAAGTGCTTAAAAAATGTTTGTGAATTTGTTTATTAATAAAATGCATATATATACAACAATGTCTTTAAATCTTCACTTTAGATTTCTTCATCTTCGATGTATAGACAACTATCGTGAACCACTAATGCTGGTAAATCATTTGGATTCACTGTATATTGATCTGGATTGACTGCAAAGTCAGTGTCACATTTTCTGCAGTATAATGTAACTTCACTCTTGTCATATCTCTTTGTATAGTCAATGATACTATTTACATTCATATTATGAAATTCACGAGTTTCAATCTGTCTATTTGAAGCAATATCACATACAGTGTTTTTAAATGGTGAATCACATTCCGTTACAGCCAAATAAAAATCACTTGGTTTATAGTCATAGTAGGCAGTGTCATCCCAACGATGACGTAGAAACCAGATTGTTTTGTTATTCCAACAGTTGAATTGTGGACCAGATTCCTATTCCCAGAATAATTTAAATCCGAGACTAGACCAATCTTGTATAAATAAACAGAAATCACGGTTGGGATTCATTCCAATCATAGCGGGATAAGTATTCTCCCACTGATCAAATTTATCATTGCGTCAATTGGAGCAGGGTTGTCCTCTAGGGTGTGAATCTCACTCATCTTCAAGTCAAGAATTACGTCCTTTACTTTGTACTTCAAAGCTTATCTTTAATTTACACTGATTATATAATTTGAACTTTCCACTATAGACATCAATAACAGCACAATTCTCACATTGAGTCCAACTGCCAAGGGTTAACATGCACATTGGGCATATATAGAACATTTTTGGTTTCCGATGTCAACTCACTCACAGCTAAAACGAAACTAATCCTCTTCGGTCGATAAATTCAAGGTGGAGGGACATGGTGGGAGAGAGGAGTAGCTCTGTGACGTTACCTCTTTCGAATGATGGGGGAACTATCTACATTGAATCCATTGGCACTATTTTCAAAAGTATATGCACAATATGATTCTGCTTTGTTCCAATTAATAGATCAATAAATTGACTATTAGCATTTGAATCGCATTTTAAAAGTTTAATACACTAGTCCAATGGGGGAGAATCACTCCACAATATAGAGTCAATTGTTCCCCGACAAGAGAATATCCGGAGTTTAAGAGATAACTCAAGAAAATCATCATCCAACATCAAATGTTTTTCAATAAACACTAGATTTGATCTAAGTCTATCTTTCTCAAATTTATTCATTGTCCGATCATTTCACTCCAACTGCTGACTCTCTACTGACCCTGATTCGTTAGCCCTGACAAGAAAAGAAAGAGAAAATTTTCGATTCCGAAACAATTTTATGGAATAATTACAACAACAACATCAATAATACAGAGCATGTACAATCAGCGATACTGTTTATTGTCTTCAATATGTTTCACCAATGCACTTAAAGCAAATTGAAGTCTATTCACGTGTGCTATATCAACTTTAGCGGCGAAACATAATTGATCCTCCATTTTAAATTTGCTCAAGGATATCACATATCTTGCATATACTGCATCCCATTCCAGACAAAGCCGTGATCCTTTCGTGATTTCCACCGCACTGTTTGGTTCTCTTGTACTATTATCATCAAGTCCACTATCAACTTCTAATAGTGTAAACATTCCACTCATCGCCATCGTCAACACACACACAAATATATATCCAAAATGAGTAAAGTCAAAACTGTTCTTCTTCTTCTTCTCACTCCTTTGAATTCCAGTCCCAGACTCATAAAACGAGATCAAAAAACCCGGTCCTGATAGTCAAACCGCCGTGAATATGTAAGCAGCACTCTTCTTGACTTAGCCGGGAGATGTATCCGACTCGTTGATTGGCTGAGAAGGAAAAACGTGATCTAACTGTTTACGTGAAAGTCATAACATTTGGCTAATTCCTGTTTTTTCATTCTCAGTGAGAAAACCATAAAACAGACATGAATTGCTGTTGACATCCATAAATGTGAGAAAGTTTCTGTTTTTTCATTCTCACTGACAAAAACCATAAAACATCCATGAAAACAGACATAAATGTGAGAAAATTCATGTTTTTCAAATTCTCACTGACAAAAACCATAAAACATCCATAATTTGATGTTGACATCCGAGAAAAACATCAAATAAATCGAACAACACACATAACCATCCATGAAAACAACCATAAATGTGACAAAATTCCTGGTTTTTCATGTGAGAAAATTCCTGTTTTTTCATTCTCACTGAGAAAACCATAAACCACGTGGTTCTATGCCAATATATGGACTCCCGTCACGAGTCGGACCCCCATCTCTACTGACTATTAAAAAGGTAAATAGAAATTTTAAATTCAAATCAAATGATCCACCTCTTATGTTTATACGCCCATCCCTTGGAAAAAAGCTTATCTGCCCCCGGGGCATAACTTACAACACTTCCCCTGGGCTCTGGGAGGTTGTTTTGATCCCTGAGTTTTTGTTATTGGACTTTTAAACTATTTTGAACAAAATGGGTGGCTCTAAATTTTTATCAGTAGCATTAGGGGAAAAAGGAGCCTTAGGAGGGAGGGGATTTGCACTGCGATTACTTTTGACTCTTAAAAAGGGCAATAGAGATTCTGGTTTACAATCAAGTGAGCCCCCTCAGTAGTTTATAGTACAGTCCCTTCCATAAAAACTTTATATGCCCCCGGGGCATAATCTACAACACTTGCCCTCAGGTTCTGGTGGGCTGTGTTATCCCTGTAATCTTTGTTATATAATCTTTGGTCTATTTTGAACAAAATGGTATATATAAAAATCAATCGGACGCATTTGGGGGGGGGGGAGGGGGCTAGTTGCCATTGGATCACTTTTGACTCTTAAAAAGGGAATTAGAAATTTAAATGTCTGATCATTTGAGTCCCCTCTGAGGTTAATACAACCATTTCCTCCATAAAAACTTTATATACCCCCAGGGCATAAGTTACAACCAGTCCCAGGGGCTCGGGGGGAGGGTATATTGACACCGAAGTTTTTGTTATTTGATCGTTGGACTATTTCAAACAAACTGACAATCTCCAAATTTTAACCGGAACATTTGGGGAAAAGCCGGTGGGTGTGTGGGGGGGCGGGGGTAGATACCCTCCGATCCCTTTTCAGTTATAAAAATATTACTAGAACTTTCAATTTCCAATCAAATGAGCCATCTCTGAAGTTCATATGATCTCTCCTTACATGAAAACCTCATATGCCCCTGGGGCATTACTTAAAACACTTGCCACGGACTCTGGGAGTTTGTGTTGACCCCAGAGTTTTTATTATCTGATTATTGAACTAATCAGAGGCAACGCTATAGCGTTGCCTATAGTAAAGGCCATACGGCTCCAATATTTTATTATTATTAATTTTTTTTTTCAGATGCACTTCATATGGAAGGGGTCGTCATATAAGCTTCAAAGGGGCTCATTCGACTGGAAATGGAGAGTCCTAGTGCCCTTTTTAAGGGTCAAAAGTGATTGGAAGGCAACTAAAAACCCTTCCACGCCCACCATTTCACCGAACAAATCCAATCAAAATTTTTAGACAGCAATTTTGTTCTACATACTTGATTTCCAGATAGAAATTATGTTTTTAAGAAGGACATTCCCCCACAGCCCTCAGGGAAGGGTTGTAAATTATGCCCTCGGGGCATAAAAGGTTTTTATAGAAAGCTTTGTCGTAGAAACTTCAAAAAGTGCTCATTCGACTGAAAATCTAAATGGCTAGTGCCTATTTTAATAGTCGAAAGTGATTGGAAGGCAACTAGCACCCCTTCAACGCCCACCATTTCCCCAAACACATCCAATCTAAATTTTGAGATAGCCATTTTCTTCAACGTAGTTGAAAGTGCCCTAAGGGCAAAGGTTGTAAGTTATGCCCTGGGGTCATATAAGGTTTTTATAGAAAGTTTTGTCGTAGAAACTTCAAAAAGGGCTCATTTGATTGCAAATTGAAAGGGCTAGTGCCCTTTTTAATAGTCGAAAGTGAATGGAGGGCAAGTAACCCCCCCCCCCCCTTTAATGCCCACCTTTTCCCCAAGCACATCCAATCAAACTTTCTAGATAGCCATTTTGTTCAACGTAGTTGAAAATTTTGGAAATTAGGTCTTTGAGGATGACACCCCCCCCCACATTTGTACTTTACTGAAAAAAAGAATAGAAAATTACTGAAGTACATGTATGTTCTCAGTTTAATATAGCCTACTTATACCGATATCTGTTCCTTCGTATCTCATTTAATTTTTAATTGATGAAAGCTAAAACAACGTAGATAATTAAAGAATTTTTTCAGTGAAGTACAAAATTATATTCTGGCTTTTAGAAAGCATAGGGTATAAAACCCAACTCAGATTAATTTCTGCTCGTTTTGAGGTTGACTTATTTTAATTTCTGTTTGTTTGGGCATCATTTATTTATTAATACTGATTTGTGGTAGTTGTATGCTTGGTAGATTTTTGATTCTATTTTTGTTTATTTTTGGTCTAATGGAGTTCTTTACTTTTTTTCAACTTATTTTGTGCAAAAAGCTTTTTTGATTAATTTCTGTTGGTTTTATATTGACATAGTCTTTTTCAGACTTTTGACTATTTAAAAGCCCTTGCCCTTGGAATATAACTAGCCCTTGGAATTTCCTACCAAATGATCCCTTTTTCAAGTTTCTATAACAAAGTTTTCAATAAAAGCCTTATATACCCCCAGGGCATAACTTACGACCTTAGCTCTGAGGGTTCTGGGCAGGGCCGTATCCAGGATTTTTGTTCGGGGGGGGGGGGGGGTTACCCGATTTTTTACCATGGACTTAGTCTAAAATATTCGAGCAACATTACGTTAGCTCGAGACCGTTAGTACGCCCACTGCGAACGAGGAAGCGTCCACTAGGCATACTTTCGTATTTTTAAGGGGCATTTTTTTTTTCTTTTTTTTTTTTTTTTTTTTTTTTTTTTTTTTTTTTTTTTTTTTAGTAACGCAAAAACAAGACAAGTATGTACATACAGTTAAAAACTACAAGCTTTTTTTTTGCGCAAAAAGAAGCCAAATAGTAGGCTAGAAGTAGTCTATACATTTTTTAGTTTTTTTTTTTTAGCTAAAAGTAAGGGTGAATATCTATACAACGAAATCCAGGCGATGATTTTTCTTCCCTGCAAAAATGTCGATGACCTTGTCAGGGCAGATGTCAACGTCCCTATGGACTGCAGGGAGTGCTAAGCCACTCAATCGTTCTTCTCCTGTTGAATTTCTCAGCCAGGTTTTGAGCCTTCTGAGCGTTGAGAAACTTCTTTCCGGAGTAGCAGTGCTAACCGGTAACGTCGCAAGAACAGCCAGAAGAAGAAAATTATTTGGAAAAAGGGTAGTGTCGCATGCCTGAAGCGAAGACACAGCATAAGTAGGCCTCTCTGATACCAAAACATTCTACCACTTGATGCGTCATAGTTCAATTTCTTGTTTCAGCCAGTCTGGCTCGGGAAGAATATCGCCATACAATTCAATCAATGACTCCAGGTTTAATGCCTTCAGATCGACAGAAACAATTTTGGCAGGAGAAAGGACGCTGAGGTTTGACAGATTTGGCAGTTTCTGGTGAAGCACAAATCGTTGTTTCAGCTCGGAAGTGAAGTGGTCCAGGAAAGGAATAAAGAGCGAGGTTCTATAGTGGTTGAGAAGGTCTGGATCATCTGCGTGCATACTCCGGCCACCTCTCATCCTTGGACGAGTCATCTCCAGTCCTAAGTCGCTGGCAAAACGCTGAGCTTCGTCGAAAATAGACGTGAAAGCAGTAGCAGCATTTCCTCGCACTTCCTTTGTTTTTGAAAGGACAGTTTCCACGTGCCTGCATGCAGCTGCCAAATCACAGTCAACCGACTGATAAGTCTTTAACAATATAAGTATAAGGCAGAAAAACCCTTTGACTACACTGAAACAACCAACACATTTCGACTGATTCATCCTGTCCTGCAGCTGCGCCACTTTTATCGAAGTTTCTGCCTTTCCATCCTCTTCAAGGGGTTTCAATGATGGCACGAAAGGTCACTAAAGCTCAAGAAAACGCACGACTGAATAATGGCACTCCACCCATCTTGTTTCGCAGAGTCCGGTTAAAGTATGTTTCTTTGAATCCGGTAGTATTTCGTTGATCTTCTCTTTTAAATTCTGTGTCCTGAGTGGGAAAGTATGGTATAAACTGCAGACTTGTGACAAGACACCAAAGAAATGCTTAAACGCCAGAATAGAGCATACAGAAGAGAAGACCAAGTTGAGACTGTGCGCACTACAATGGACGTAAAGCGCCTTCGGATACTTTTCACGTATAACAGCCTGGACACCCCTAAGATGCCCACTCATCGCTGCTGCACCGTCATATCCCTGACCAACCATCTTGTTCAGATTAAGACCAAGGCTTTCGAGAAATCGCAGGATTGATGAAGCCAGACCTTGCCCAGTCAAATCAGAAACTGGGGTAAAACCAAGAAAGTCCTCATGCAGGTTCCCTTTGAAAGTGTAGCGGACGCAAACAACCAGCTGCTCGGTATTCGAAATGTCCACCGTTTCATCGGCAAGCACCGAAAAGCATGGACTTGCGTTTACTCTTTCCACAATAGACTGCTGAAGCCCCGGATGCGGCGATAATACCATTCTGGATGATGGGAGAAAGATATGTGGCATTTCCGGCCGCAGAAAGAAGGTGGTTCTTCAGAACATCGTCACCGTGTCTCACCCCCAGCCGCAGTAGTGCTCGGAAGTTGCCATCATTGTGAGAAGGTTCTGAATCCGAGACCGAAATGGGGCCGGGATTGTTGGTACCACTAAGGGCAAGTTGTTGCCGCCCACAAAATATCCCCGTCTCAACAATTGGTCACAACTTCTGGCGATTTTCTTGAACCTGCGCTTTCCTCGCCGCGTCTAGTTGGTGCATGATATTGTCCTGCCTTTTCTCCGAGACAGAAATGAAGTTTTCAGCCGATACGATGCAGTTTCTATGAAACTGTGCTTGTTGGTTAGCTGTGAAGCACTCTATCGCATCCTTCCAGTTCCTGAATGGTTTGGTGACTAGATTCCCCAAGCGCTGGTGGCAGCCTTTGCCAGCTGTCTCTGACGAGCACAGAACGCAAAATCTGCAAAAAGCAGCGTCCTCAGACGGAGAGTAGGACAACCAACTGAAACGAGCGATCCCAGTTAACTGAAACTTCAGCTTCCGTTTTTCGGATACTGGAAAAATGTAGGAGACATCTGGAGTCCAAGGGCTCTTCAGCAAACAAAGTTTAGAATTTGAATCGAGACTGGATGATTTGTTGACAAAACGACCAATGTCATTTGCAAACAACGACAAAGACTGGGTTGGTGCAAGTGCGTGTTGCGTCGTGGTTGGTTCCAGTGTGCGTGATTCAGAAGTTTCAACGATGGCTCCAGTGCCCTTTAGATCCCCAGGTGTAGATGAATGCTCCGCAGACGTCCCGCTCATGCCACTGTCAGAAACATCCCTGGTCTGATTTGGTATGAAAAACGACGTAATGTCATACTTCCTCTTCATGTTGAAAATCTCTCTTCTCTTAGCCAAGTCCGAAATTGAACTGAACTTAACTGATAATCTTGCACTCCCTTATACCATACCTCAAGCGCCCATTAATCCTAATTTACTATGCAAGATCAGGTGAACATGGGGTTACCTAATTGCGTAAGCTGATCAGAGCTCATATTATTAACCCTAATTTACTATGCAAGGTCAGGTGAACATGGGGTTCCCTACGGTTACCTAATTGTGTAAGCTGATCAGAACCGTTAACCCACAAAATGCAATAGGATTTAGTGTGGGAGCATATTTTTTTTTCTGGTAAGGTTTTGTCTTTACAGGTATTTTTTAGACTAATTTTCAACTCGGTCAAAAATTTCGGGGGGGGGGGTCAAAACGGGTAACCCCCCCCCCTGGATACGGCCCTGGTTCTGGGGGGAGTGTCATCCTCAAAAACCTAATTTCCAGAACTTTCAACTACGTTGAACAAAATGGCTATCTGAAAATTTTGATTTGTGTTTGGGAAATGGTGAGCGTGAGAAAAGGGTTAGTTACCCTCCAATCACTTTCGACTATTAAAAAGGGCACTAGCCGTCTCGGTTTCCAATTGAATGAGCCCCTTTTGAAGTTTCTATGGCATCGCTATCTATAAAAACAGTATATTTCCCCAAGGCAGAGCATACAACTTTACCCCTGGATGCTCTGGGGGGTTTGTCATCCTCAAATATATAATTTCCGGAACTTTCAACTACGTTGAACAAAATAGCTATCTCAAATTTTGATTGAATGTGTTTGGGGAAATGGTGGGCGTGAGAGGGGGCTTAGTTGCTCTCCATTCACTTTCGACTATTAAAAAGGGCACTAGCCCTTTCAATTTCCAATCAAATGAGCCCTTTTTGAAGTTTCTACGACAAAACTTTCTATAAAAACCATATATGTCCCCAGGGCATAACTTAAAATCCTCGCCTTGAGGGTTGTGGGGGAGGGCGGGAGGTTGTCATCCTCAAAGACCTAATTTCCAGAACTTTCAACTACATTAATCGAAATGAATATCTCAAAATTTTGATTGGATATCATTGGGAAAACAGTGAGCGTGAGAATGGGGTTAGTGGCCTTTTAGTTACTTTCGACTTTTGAAAAAAGCTCAAGCCTTTTCAATTTCCAATCGAATGAGCCCTTTTTGAAGTTGTTACGACAACTTTTTCTATAAAAACTTCATATGCCCACAGGGCATCCTCAAAGACCTAATGTCCAGAACTTTCAACTACGTTGAAAAAAAGGTCATCTTAAAATTTTGATTGGATGTGTTTGGGGAAATGGTGGGCTTGGAAGGGAGGTTAGTTGCCTTCCAATCACTTTTGACTATTAAAAAGGTCACTAGCCATTTCAATTTCCAATGGAATGAGCCTATTTTGAAGTTTCTACGACAACGCTTTCAATGAAAACCTTATATACCTTACTTACTTGTACTTGTTGCACGTTCAAGCCGCATCCAGACTCATCGTGGCGCCCAGCAGATGACGACATGTCTCCTTCCATAGGTTTCGCTCGATGGTGGCAGGCTCTACCAATTTCAGCCACTGGCGATCCCACCGACGGCCGCATTTTTGAAATCCTCCGATTGGCTCCAGATCAGACTTAACTGTTGCTAGCCACGTCTTCTTTTGGTTTCCTGCCCTCCTCGTTCAAGCAGGTAGTGGTAGACAGTTGGGGCATTTTTTGCTTATATGGTCATCTGGTCTGCGCACTGTGTGGCCAAACCATCTCAGTTTCCTATGCTTGACAATATCGGAGACAAGTGGGCGATCCTCACATCTTCTCCTTACTTCTTCATTCGAGATTCTATCTGAGAGGTGGATGCCCAGGATATAGCGCAAGCATTTGTGGTTGAATATATGCAAGCTCAACGCTTTGGCTACTGTCAGTGACCACGTTTCACACCCATAGAGGAGGACAGAAAGAACTAAAGCTTCATGCATTCGGAGCTTTGCACGTAGCGATATTTTACTCCGCTTCCAGAGATATATCTGCAGTTAATAGAAGACACTCTCCATTGACAATATGTGGTTCCGGATTTTTTAATAATAATCGCCGGCAGGGTTTACCGTCGATGTAAATTATTTCAATGACTAGAAATGCTAGCCATGATTACAATTTAGGGTCAGAGGTATTCCATCTATAACATCTAATCACGTTAACCCTGTTTTTGGTAGGCTTATTTGGGGACCAGTAGAAAGTGGCTTGACTGCCACGTCATTTATCATAGCCTGGGTTTCTGCAACGGATTAAGAAAGCATGTCCACATCGTCACCATAGTCAAGATGTGTGATAGAGAAAGACTGGCTAACTGCAATGTCCTTACAATGGTTCAGGACCCAGAAGATCCAAGTAATGATTAAATTCAAAAATATTGGTTAAATGACACAGCCTTGACGTACACCTTCCTCGATCAGGACCAGATCTGAAAGATCGCCATCGACTCTTACCCGGGCCTTTGTTCCAGCACAGTATGCCTTGAGCAGATTGATGCTCTTCTCAGGCACATTGTCCTCTCTCATTGCCTCCCATATTGCATCACGATGGACCGAATCAAACGCGGTAATGAAGTCTACAAAGATATGGATTATTTCCTGCTGGTGTTCAAGGTGCTGGGGTTTAAACCGGTGTTCAAGGATCTTTTGCAGGCTAAAAATCTGGTGTTAGCATCCCATACCTCGCCTGAATCCTGCTTGGTTGGGTCGCGTTCGGCTGTATCTGGTGTCTCTGAATCTATTTAAAAGTATGACTGTGAACAGCTTGGCAGCAATGGGAATAAGGGATATACCTTGGTAGTTTTTGCAGTCCATTCGGTCTCCTTTTTTTAAGATAGGGACAATTACTGAGGTCTTCCAGTCATCTGGGATGTATTCATTGTCCCAACCTTCGGTTATCACGCTATGAAGTTCATCCACGGCCGCCTCGGGGAGAGTTTTTAGTAACGCCTCGGCAGGAATCCCATCTATTCCTGGGCTTTTATGTTTTTTTAAAACTTTGACCACCTTAATTACTACATCCCTGCAGGTTGGGTCCATACATACATTTTCAAAAGTCTGGTTGTGCGGTGGACTCTGTGGTTCTGTGAGTGGTTGCTTTTGATTACTGTTGTCTCTTGGTCTCAATAGCTCTTGGAAATGAACTCGCCATTTTTCGATACGTTCCTCGCTGCTTGTGAGTATTTTCCCGTCCTTTGCCTTAAGCGAGGGACTGGTAGTTTGTTTCTTCTTCCTACTGCATTCTCTAAGTATCTGATAGAGTTTTCGTGTATCTTTCCGTGATGTGGATCTTTCCATATCACTGTAAACATTAGACCAGTAGGCTTTTTTGTCAGGTCTTGCTGATTTGTGAAATTTTTGTCGTAGTACTTTTTACGTGGGGGACTTCCGGTTGGTCATTTCTTTTTTCTTGGCAGAGAGTTTGATTGTCTTTTCTGAGATCCATTTCTTGGTTTTACGCTTGACAAACCCAAATATGTTTGCGGCAGCTTCATTGATGTGGTCCTTGAATTTGCTCCATTTCTTCTCAATCTTTATCTTGGGGCACTGATCAGTCGGGATTGCCTCCTCGGTATGATCTTGAAGGACAGCGAAGCGGTTTGAGAGTTCAAGGACAAATGCTCCTTGGTACTCATCTACTTTCAGCTTCGACACGTCTTTTTTCTGGTTCGGCATAGTAGTCTTCCTTGAGCTAAGTCTGTACTTTAGCCTTGTCTTCAGCAAGAAGTGGTCAGATCTATTTTTCGATCCCGTGTAAGCACCTCTGTGCACTCTCGAGTCCAAAACCATGGATTTTTATCGTCGGGATACAAGGAGATAATCTATTTGGGCCTTTACTCTTCCATCGCGGGATTCCCATGTATACTTATGACCCGGCTTGTGTCTAAGCCAGGTGTTAGCCACAGCGGGATTGTTCTGCATTCGAACAGCAAAAGCCTGTTTCCATTTGTGGATCTGTCTCCAAGGCCGTGCTTGCCGATCACATGTTCCGATTTATGCAGCTTTCCGCCGATTCTGGCATTGAAGTCGCCTCCAATTAGGAGGATATCTTTCCGGGGGATCTTATCATTGATTGTTTGTAGGTCACTGTAAAACTGATCTTTTTGCTGTTGAGTGGCATCTCTTATTGGGGCGTAAACGCTAAGGACAGTCAGATTGTTCGTGCGACCTTTAATTCGTGCCCGTGCAATTCTCTAAGACAAAGGGTCATATTGCAGAAGACCAGTGACTGCTTTGAGGGACAACAGGAGACATTCTCCTGCACAACCAGATCCATCTACTAATCCTGAGTTATAAAAAGAGACCACCTTCTCGGCTGAGGATGTAAGGATCAAGATGTTACGTCCATTTAGTCTCGTCTCAGAAACGCACATACCCCCAGGGCATAACTTAAAACCCTTGCCCTGAGGGATGTGGGGGGAGCGTTGTCATCCTCAAAGACCTAATTTTCAGAACTTTCACCTACGTTGAAAAAATGGCTATCTCAAAATTTTGATTGGATGTGTTTGGGGAAAAGGTAGGCATGAGAGGGGGGTCTAAAAAAGGCAAGGGCACTAGCCCTTAGAAATTCCAATCGAATGAGCTCTTTTTGAAGTTTCTACGACAACACTTTCTATGCCCCCAGGGCATAACTTACAACTCTTGCCCTGAGGGTTGTGGGGGAGTGTCCTCCTCGAAAACATAATTTCTATCAGGAAATCAACTACGCTGAACAAAATGGCTATCTCAAAATGTTGATTGAATATGTTTGGGGAAATAGTGGGCAAGGAAGGAGCGTTAGTTGCCTTCCAATCACTTTCGAATAATAAAAAGGGCACAAGCCGCCCCAATTTCCAATCGAATGAGCCCATTTCGAAGTTTCTACAACGAATCCTTCGATACGAAGTGCCCTGGTCTAAAGGAAAAAATAACAATAATAAATATTGCACTATGCCAACATCGTTCTTTACTTAGGCAGCGCGATTGCGCTGCCTATGATTATTATTTATTTATTTTTCCCAGAAGCACTATATGGAAGAGGTCGTCGCATAACCTTCAAAGGAGGTTATTTCGACTGGAAATCAAGAGTTCAAGTGCCCTTTTTAAGGGTCAAAAGTGATTGGAAGGCAACTAACACCCCTTCCACGCCCACCATTTCCCCAAGCACATCCAATCCAAATTATTGAGATGCCCATTTTGTTCAACGCAGTTGATTTCCAGATAGAAATTAAGTTTTTGAGGAGGACACTCCCCCCACAGCTCTCAGGGCACAGGTTGTAAGTTATCCCCAGGGGGCATATAAGGTTTTTATAGAAAGCTTTGTCGTAGAAACTTCAAAAAGGAGCATTCGATTGGAAACTCAAAGGGCTACTGCCCTTTTTAATAGTCGAAAGTGATTGGAGGGCAACTAACCCCCCTCTCACGCCCACTTTTTCCCCAAACACATCCAATCAAAATTTTGAAATAGCCATTTACTTCAACGTAGTTGAAAATTCTGGAAATTAGGTCTCTTGAGGACTACATCCCCCCCCCCACAGTCTTCAGGGCAAGGGTTGTAAGTTATGCCCTGGAGGCATATAAGGTTTTATTAGTGAGCATTGTCGTAGAAACTTAAAAAGGGTTCACTCGACTGGAAATCTAAATGGCTAGTGCCTATTTTAATACTCGAAAGTGATTTGAAGGCAAATAATACCCCTTCCACCCCTATCATTTCCCCAAACAAATCCAATCAAAATTTTGAGATAGCCACTTTGTTCAACGTAGTTGAAAGTTCTGAAAATTATATCTTTGAGCAAGACACTCCCCCCACAGTCTTCAGGGCAAGGGCTATAAGTTATGCCCTGGGGGTATATATGATTCTTATGGAAGGATTGCTCATATAAACTTCAAAGAGGGGTCATTTGATTAGAAATTGAAAGTTCTAGTTCACTTTTTAAGAGTCAAAAGAGACTGAAGGGCACCTAGCCCGCCCCCCTCCTCCACGCCCTTTTTACCTCAAACCCATCCGATAAGAACTTTGAGATAGCCATTTTTTTTAAATAGTTCAAAGATCATATAGCGAAAACTCCGGGCTCGACACAGCCCCCCAGGGCCCGAGGGCAGGCGTTGTAAGTTATGCCCTGGGGGAATATACAGTTCTTATGGAAGGGATGCTCGTGAAAACTTCAGAGAGGGCTCATTAGATTGGAAATTGAAAGTTTTAGTTCAATTTATGAGAGTCAAACAAGATTGGAGGGCAACTAGCCCTCCCCTCCCCCCCCCAAACCCCTTTTTCCCCAAATGCATCCGATATAAACTTGGAGATAGCCATTAAGTTAAAAATTGTTCCAAAGTCAGATAACAAAAACTCAGGTATCGAAACAACCCCCAGGACTCGGGGGCGCAGGCGTTGTAAGTTATGCTCTGGGGCATATATGGTTCTTATAAAACGGATGATCTTAAAAACTCCAGAGAGGGCTCATTTGATTGGAAATTGAAAGTTCGAGCTCACTTCTTAATAGTCAAAACAGATCCGAGGGCAACTAGAGCCCCCATGCCTTCTTTTTCCAAACCCATCTGATGAAAATTTTGAGATAGATATTTCTTTAAAAATAGTTCAAAGGTCGGATAAGAAAAACTCTGGTGTCAATAAAACCCCCAGGGCCCGGGGAAAGGCGTTCTAAGTTATGCCCTATAGGCATGTGTGGTTCTTATGAAAGAGATGCTCGTATAAACTTCATAGAGGGCTCATTTGATTGGAAATTGAAAGTTCTAGTTCACTTTTTAAGAGTCAAGAGATTTAAAGGCAACTAACCCCTCCCCCCCCACACACCCTTTTTTCCCCAAGCCCATCCAATAAAATTTCAAAATAGTCATTTCATTTAAAATAGTTCAAATGTCAGATAAGAAAAAATCCTGTGTCGACGCAACCCCAAAGGGCCTGGAGGCAGGCGTTGTAAATAATGCTTTGGGGGCATATATAGTTCTTATGGAAGGGATACTCGTATAAACTTCGGAGAGGGCTCATTTGATTGGAAATTCAAAGTTCTTGTTTACTTTTTAAGAGTCAGAAGAGACCGTAGGGCAACTAGCCCCCCCCCCTGCACGCCCTAAATTCAGCAGATAAAAATTTTGAGATAGACATTTTGTTAAAAATAGTTCAAAGTTCAGATAAAAAAAAATCCGTTGTCAACAGAGCCCTCCAGGGCCCGGGGGTTGGCGTTGCAAGTTACGCCCTGGGAGCATATAAGGTTGTTACGGATGGGATGCTTGTATAAACGTCATAGAGCGCTCATTTGATTGGAAATTGAAAGCTATAATTCACTTAAGATCAAAAGTGATCAGAGGGCAGCTGGCCTCCCCCCAAACTCCATTTATTTTTTTCCCAGAGGCGCTTCATATAGAAGAGGTCGTCGTATAAACTTAAAAGGGGGCTCATGCGATTAGAAATCGAGAGTTCTAGTGCACTTTTCAAGACTCGAAAGTGATCGGAGGGCAACTAGCCCCCCCCCAAGCCTTTTTTCCCCAAATACATCTGATAAAAAATTTGAGGTAGCCATTTTGTTAAAAATAGTTCAAAGATGATACAACAAAAACTCCTTCACGTATGGCCATTTTGTTAAAAATAGTTCAAAGGTCAGATAAGAAAAATTCCTGTGTCGACGCAATCCCCCAAGGCCCGGGGCAGCCGTCGTACGTATTGCTCTGGGGGCATATATGGTTCTTATGGAAGGTATGCTCGTTTAAACTTCGGAGAGGGCTCTTTTGATTGGAAATTAAATGTTCTAGTTCACTTTTAAATAGTTAAAAGATATCAGAGGGAAACTAGCCCCTCCCCCCTACATGCCCTTTTTTCTTCAAAGCCATACGATAATAACTTTGAGATAGCCTTTATTTAAAAATAGTTCAAATATCATATAATGAAAACTTCGGGGTTGACACAACGCCCCGGGGCCTGAAGGTAGGCGTTGTAGGTAATGCACTGGGGGCATATACAGTTCTTATGGAAAGAATTCTTGTACTAAATTTGGAGAGGACTCATATGATTGGACATAAAAAGTTCTTGGTCACTTTTTAAGAGTCAAAAGAGATCGAAAGGCAACTAGCCCCCTATCCACGCCCTATTTTCCACCCATCCGATAAGAACTTTTCTAGTTCATTTACTCCGCCCATCCCTATGCCACCCAACCCCCCTATGCCTTCCCAAGCCCAGAACAAAATTTGCACTTTAAAGAAAAAATTTTAATGTTTTTAATTTTATAACTTTAATAAATCAAAAAATATTAACACTTTAATTTCTAAATTTCAGTATATGTATATTAAACTGACAATGCAATTTCTTTTGTATTTTCAGAAAAGAGCAAATTCTGTTCTGGGCTTGGGAAGGCATAGGGGTTTTGCGCCCAACTTATGTTAATTTCTGCTTGTTTTAAGTTTGACTTGGTTAATTATTGTAATTTCTATTTGTTTTGGGTTTCATTTATTTATCGATGCTCATTTGTGGTAGTTTCACACTTGGTAGATTATTTGATTTGATTTTTGCTCATTTTTTGTTCAATGGAGTTCTTTACTTTTCTTTGAAAAACATATTTTGTGGAAAAAGTTTTTTTTAATTAATTTATGTTCGTTTTGTATTGACATAGTCTTTTCAGGGAAAAAGAAAATAATACTTTTAAATCTTTTCGTTTTTTAAGACTATATAGTTTGGCCTGCTATTTGTATGCTGGAGAAAAATTTTCAGCAATTTTTAACAACATACACCCATTTAAAAATCCAATCCTTCCAATCACTTTCGACAAGGTCTTTTAGGGTGGCTGTCATCCTCTAAGACTAAATTTCCAGAACTTTCAACTACGTTAAACAAAATGGCCATCTCAAAATTTTGATTGGATGTATTTGGGGAAATGGTGGGCGTGAGAGGGGGGGTAGTTGCTCTCCAGTAACTTTCAACAATTAAAAATGGCCCTAGCCCTTTCAATTTCCAATCAAATGAGCCCTTTTGAAGTTTCTACGACAAAACTTTCAATAAGAATCTAATATGCCCCCAGGGCATAACTTACAACCCTTGCCATGAGTTCTGGGGGGGGTGTAATTCTCAAAGACCTAATTTCCTGATCTTTCTACTACGTTGAACAAAATGGCTATCTAAAAATTTTTATTGGATGTGTTTGGAGGAATGGTGGGCGTGAGAGGGGGTTTAGTTGCCCTCCAATCACTTTCGACTATTACAAAGGGCACTAGCCCTCTCAATTTCGAATTGAATGAGCCCTTTTTGAAGTTTTACGACAACTTATAACAAAAACCTTATATGCCCCCATGGCAGAACTTACAACCTTTGCCCTGGGGGCTCTGGGGGGTTTGTCATCATTAAATACATAATTTTCAGAACTTTCAACTACGTTGAACAAAATGGCTATATCTAAACTTTGATTGAATGTTTTTGGGGAAATGGTGGGCGTAAGAGGGGGTTAATTACTCTCCACTCACTTTAGACTATTAAAAAGGGCAATTTCAATTTCCAATCAAATGAGCCCTTTTTGAAATTTCTATAACAACATTCTATATAAACTTTATATGCCCCCAGGGCATAACTTACAACCCTTGCACTGGGGGCTCTGATGGGGTTATCATCCTAAATGACCTAATTTCAAGAACTTTCAACTACGTTGAACAAAATGGATATCTCAAAATTTGATTGGATGTGTTTGGGAAAATGGTGGGCGTGAGAGGGGCGTTAGTCGCTCTCCAATCAGTTTCAACTATTAAAAAAGGTACTAACCCTTTCAATTTCCAATTTAATGAGCCCTTCTGAAGTTTCTACGCTGTCAATAAAAACCTTATATCCCCCCAGGGCATAACTTACGCCCTTTGCCCTGAGAGTTGTGGGGGGTGTCATCCTTAAAGACCTAATTTCCAAAACTTTCAACTCCGTTGAATAAAATGGCTATCTAGAATATTGATTGGATGTGTTTGGAGAAAAGATGGTCGCGATAGGGGGCTCAGTTGCCCTCAAATCACTTTCGACTATAAAAAAGGGCATTAGCCCTTTGCATGTCCAATCGAATGAGCCCATTTTGAAATTTTCAGGACAAATTTTCAATAAAAACCTTATATACCCCCAGGGCATAACTTATAACCCTTGCCCTGAAGACTGTGGGGGGAGTGTCCCGCTCAAAGGTATAATTTCCTGAACTTTGAACTTCGTGGAACAACATGGCTATCGCAAAATCTTTATTGGATGTGTTTGGGGAAATAGTGGGCGTGGAAGGGGTGCTAGGTGCTTTCCAATCACTTTCGACTACTAAAAAGAGCACTAGCCATTTCAATTTCCAATCGAATGAGCCCTTTTTGAAGTTTCTACGACAACGCGTTATATAAAAACCTGATATGCCCACTGGGCATAACTTAAAACCCTTGCCCTGAGGGCTGTTGGGGTGTTGTCATCCTCAAAAACCTAATTTGCAGAACTTAAAACTATGTTGAATAAAATTGCTATCTCAAAGTTTTGATTAGATGGGTTTGGGGAAAAGGTGGACGTGAGAGGCGGGATATTTGCCCTCCAATTACTTTTGAGCATTAAAAGGGCACTAGCCCTTTGAATTTCCAATCGAATGAGCCTTTTTTGAAGTATCTACGACAACGCCTTCTATAAAAAACCATATATGCCCCCAGGACATAACTTACAACCCTTGTCCTAAGGCTGTGGGGGACTCTCCTCAAAAACCATAATTTCTATCTGGAAATCATCTACGCTGAACAAAATGGGTATCTCAAAATTTTGATTGGATGTGCTATGGGAAATGGTGGGCATTAAAGGGGTGTTAGTCGCTTTCCAATCACTTTCGCCTATTAAAAAGGGCACAAGCCACTCCAATTTCCAATTGAATGAGCCGTTTTCAAAGTTTCTACGACAACCTCTTCGATACGATGTGCTCTACTTTAATGGTTAAAATTAATAAATAATACATTGTGCAAACATCATCCTCATACACCCCAAGGGTAGAACTTAAAACCCTTATCCTGAGGTTTTTGGGGGAATGTCTTCCTCTATACTTATTACTCGGTTCTTGTCTCGTTCTCGAGTGTCCCCGTTCTTTACTTAGGCAGCGCGATAGCGCTGCCTATGATTTATACAACAACTTTCTATATAAACCTTATATGCCCCCAGGGCATTACTTACAACCCTTGCACTGAGGCCTCTGAGGAGGATTATCATCCTAAAAGACCTAATTTACAGAACGTTCAACTACGTTGAACAAAATGGATATCTCAAAATTTTGATTGGATGTGTTTTGGAAAATGGTGGGCGTGAGAGGGGCGTTAGTCGCTATCCAATCACTTTCAACTATTCAAAAACACGCTAGCCCTTTCAATTTCCAATTGAATGAGCCATTTGAAGTTTCTACGACAACGCTTTCGATAAAAACCTAATATGCCCCAAGGGCATAACTTACAACCCTTGCACTGAGGGCTCTGAGGGGGTTATCATCCTAAAAGACCTAATTTCCAGAACTTTCAACTACGTTGAAAAAAATGGATATCTCAAAATTTTAATTCGATGTGTTTGGGGAAATGGTGGGGTGAGAGGGGCGTTAGTCGCTATCCAATCACTTTCAACTATTATAAAAAGGCACTAGCCCTTTCAATTTCCGATTGAATGGGCCCTTTTGAAGTTTCTACGACAAAGCTTTCAGTAAAACTTTATATGCCCCCAGAGCATCACTTACTGCCCTTGCCCTAAGGGCGGTGGGGAGGGGTTGTCATCCTTAAAGACCTAATTTCCAAAACTTTAAACTACGTTGAATAAAATAGCTATCTAAAAATTTTGATTGGATGTGTTTGGCGAAAAGTGGGCGCGAGAGGGGGGTTAGTTACCCTCAAATCACTTTCGACTATTAAAAATACTAGCCCTTTGAATTTCAAATCGAATGAGCCCTTTTTCAAGTTTCTACGACTCAATAATAAGACTTCAATAAAAACCTTATATGCCCTTAGGGCATAACTTATAATCCTTGCCCTGAGGGTTTTGGGGGATTGTCCTCCTCAAAATTATGTTTTCTATTTGAAAATCAATTACGCTGAACAAAATTGCTATCTTAAAACTTTCATTGGATGCATTTGGGGGAATGATGGGTGGGGGGGGGGGGAGGCGGCTATTTGCCCTCCAATCACTTTCGACTATTAAAAAGAGCACTAGCCCTTTGAATATCCAATCAAATAAGCTTTTTTTGAAGTTTCTACGACAACGCCTTCTTTAAAAACCTTATATGCCCCCAAGGCATAACTTTAAACCCTTGCCCTGGGGGCTGTGGGGGAGTGTCCTTTTCAAAAATATATTTTCTATATGGAAATCAACTACGCTGAACAAAATGGCTATATCAAAATTTTGATTGGATGTGTTTGGGGAAATGATGGGCGTTGGCGGGCTAGTTGCCCTCCAATCATTTTCGACTATTAAAAAGAGCACTAGCCCTTTGAATTTTCAATCGAATCAGCATTTTTTGAAGTTTCTACGACAACGCCTTCTATAAAAACCTTACATGCCCCCAGGGCACAACTTAAAACCCTTGCCTCAAGGTTTGTGGGGGAATATCCTCCTTAAAAACATATTTTATATCTGGATATCAACTAAGCTGAAGAAAATGTCTATCTCGTAATTTTAATTGGATGCTTTTGGGGGAATGATGGGCGTGGGGGGGGCTAGTTGCCCTCCAATCACTTTCGACTATTAAAAAGGGTACTAGCCCTTCGAATTTCCAATCGAATGAACCTGTTTTGAAGTTTCTACTACAACACCTTCTATAAAAACCTTATATTCCCCCAGGGCATAACCTAAAACCCTTGCCCTGAGGGTTGTGGGGGAGTGTCCTCCTCAAAAACATATTTTCTATCTGGAAATCAACTATGCTGAACAAAATGGCTATCTCAAATTTTTGATTGGGTGTGTTTGGGGGAATGATGGGCTTGGGGGGGGGCTAGTTGCCCTCCCATCACTTTTAACTATTAAAAAGGGCACTTGCCACTCCAATTTCCAATCGAATGAGTCCTTTTCGAAGTTTCAACTCCTTTGATACAAAGTGCCCGGGTATGGAAAAAAAACACATTGTGCCCACAATTTTCTTTACTTAGGCAGAGCTAGCGCGCTCCCTATGATTTCTTGTCGTTTTGAGTTTGAATTTTAACAGGTATTTGTATCTGCTGAGCTTAAGTTTACAATGGCCTCTACTTTTCTTTGCAAAACTTATTTTTCGGAAAGATTTTTAATTAATTTAACAAAATGGCTATTTCAAAGTTTTTATTGGATGGGTTTGGGGAAATAGGGCATGGGGGGGGCTAATAACCCTTCAATGTATTTTGACTCTTTAAAAATGAGCCAGAACTGTCAATTTCAAATCAAATGAGCCCTCTCTGAAGTTTATACAAGCATCCCTTCTATAAGAACCATATATGCATCCAGGACATAACTTACAACGCCTGCCCCTGGGCCCTGGGGGGGGGGGGGTGTCGACCCTGGAATTTTTATTATCTGATGTTTGAATTATTTTAAAGAAAATGGTTATTTCAAAATTTTCATTGGATGGATTTGGGGGGGGGGGAAGGGCGTGAGGGTGGGAGGCTCGTTGCCTTCCAATCTCTTTTGACTCTGAAAAAGTGAGCTAGAACTTTGAATTCCCAAACAAATGAGCCCTCTCTGAAGTTGATACGAGCACCCCTTCTATAAGAGCCATATATGCCCCCAGGGCATAACTTACAACGCCTGCCCCCCAGGCCCTCGGTGGTTGTGGCAACCCTGGAGTTTTTGTTATATGATCTTTGAAC
Organism: Artemia sp. Qi Xiang Cuo; assembly: GCF_049724085.1. Classification (NCBI taxonomy): domain Eukaryota; kingdom Metazoa; phylum Arthropoda; class Branchiopoda; order Anostraca; family Artemiidae; genus Artemia; species Artemia sp. Qi Xiang Cuo. The sequence goes on along the minus strand of NC_142798.1, from coordinate 48,616,168 downwards.
TATTTTCGACAAAATGGCTATAGCAAAGTTTGTATCAGATGTATCCGGGGAAAAAAGGCAGAAGGGGGCTAGTTGCCCTCCAATCACTTTTGACTCTTAAAAAGGGAACTACAGCTCCTGATTTCCAATCAAACGAGCCCTTTGAAGTTTATGCGACGACCTCTTCCATACGAAGTGCCTCAGGGAAGATAAATAAATGATAAAACATTGGAGATGTATGGCCTTTACAATAGGCAACGCTGTAACATTGCCTCTGATTAGAAACAAACAATGCCAAGTTTATTTTCAACCTTTTTTTTTTGGCATCTGGTTTTCTTGGTCAAAGAACTTTTAATGTAATTTTCGAACCAAATTAGATTCAAACACATTTTAAATATGATAAAGCTTTTGCTCTGGGCTGATTGAAAGCATCCCAAGTCCAGTGGATCCTTCTGGTGTGAAAGGATCAAAAATATTCTGAATTACAGGTAATCAGAAAAGCGTTTGTCTTTTGAATGGAACCAAAATCTTATCTTGGTTCTTTTTTTCCTGTGCATTTAGGGTTCCTTGCCCAAGGATATATGGCGACAAATCTCGAGGCAATCTGAAGAAAATTTCTTGGCCCCATTTTGGTGCACTTGTGTCTATACCCATAAATATTGATTAGTACAATGGCATCCCTTTGGTGTAGGGACTTACGGATGTAAGTTGCAAACCAATAACATACAAAAAAAAAATGGAAAGAGGGGTGACGCAACCCCCTGCCTTTTTTCAAGTTGATTCACTTGTTAATATTTAGCTCAACCAGGTCCTGTGTGCTTAATTCAGTCAGAGACAATTCAAGCTGTGTTTTTCCTTCTTGTGAAAAACTTTCAAATTTTACATCTCCTCCAAACAGAATACATGATTTTGATGCTCAGTTGTGGATCCAAGCAGGGAAACACTCAATAGTAAAAAATGAAATCAGATTTTAAGGGCCTGGATTGACAGCAACCTACCTTGTTTTAGAACCAGTATTGAAGCATAATTGTGCTGTAGAGGCTAAACTTTGATTGTGTCCTGTTTTTCTTTCCCTATACCATTGACTACAATATATTAGCAAGAAAATGGTAAGAGGGTCTAACCTCACAGTGCGGGTCTGAGGCCAGACAGATTAATGCAAAATTTCATTTTGGAAAGCTGTGGATAACTTGTAACTGAAGCCAAGAAGAATGGTTTTTACTTATACTTGAGGCCGAGCTTGCAGTGTGGGAGCTGAAGTAGAGTTTTATAGCTTATGTTAGAGAGTACTATCTGATGTTGGTAAAAGCAGACTGCCTGGCATTATTCAGAGAGGACTATCTGAGCTCTTTTTAAGCTGGTGAGCAAGCAGGCATCCATTCATGTTGAATTTAGTTAGAACCTAAAATTACCTTAGAAGTGTGCTGGTTTTTCAGCCCCTTCACTAGGAATTTTCTTAGAATAATAAATAGTAAAAATTAGAGATCCGACAAAAGTGAATTTGCCAATAGGTTCAAAAGTGCTGTCTCCTGGTCTTACTAGCCTGGTCTTTTCATTTATGATTTGAGTAGGGTTTGCTATTTCATTTTCCACATTTAGGAATGATGCAGAGAAAAGGTGTTATACATGCCTCTAAACATTTAATAGTTCTGCCATAGCTGAAGAAATTAGAGCTTACTTTTTGCACCATTATTAGTAGCAATATTAGAAATTTGGACAAAACATCCAATTTTAAACTAAGAACAAAAGCACGAAGAACGATAGGGAAATCTTTTTGCAAGACAGTGGAGATAATTTGAATGAATATTTCGGCCCTGTGTCCAAGGGCCGTCCTCAGCAAGACAGAAATATATAAAAGAAAAAAGACTCACAACAACATGCGACCAATAAAACCGAAAATAAAAAAAAAATTCAAAGCAGTCCTAGCACTCTTGCTTCAGCGATGTTCAACCAGGACTGGTAAAAAGTAAGATAAAACAAGGCGATTCAATGAGATGAAAGAAAAATAATTCAAAACCACGTTCTTGTTGCTAATTCAGCCTTTTTGGCAGCTAACATCAAAGATCTTTTTGTGACCAATTCTGTGTTAATGTCTATTGGTTTTATGAAATATTTTGTACGATCATTTTTCATTAAATTTATGCACAGACCATTTAGTGTATATCACCCCAAGTCTCTATTTAAGAAAAAATCATTAATAATCTTAAGTCTGATTTCAATTGATTCTCGGACTACCTGCTTTATGCCTAGGTCGTAAGGTGGATAGTAAGGGTGGATTCATCGAAAAGTATATTGTGGCTAGGATTTTCAAAAATATGGCTGCCTCATGCAGAATCAAATGAAACAGCGAAAATATTAGAATTTAGAGCTTTGATATATCATCTTTATGCTGTTGTATTTGCTTTTCTAAATTCTGGTGTGTTCTACCTACATAAAATTTGCCACAATCGCATGGTATTTGATAGACCCCTCTTTGGCGAGTAACTGAGGTTTTATCTTTACCAGAATTTAGAAAATTTATTATTTTAAAATTATTTGTGAATACTACATACAGATAATTTTTTGTGCAAACTTTTTAAGATTTGTAGTGATTTTTGGGATGTAGAGGAGGTATATTATGTTTAAGGGCTTTTCAGAAATCTCGCATGGTAAACTATCATTAATTTTACGGGAATGTCTTTTCAGTCTACAGTTAATTACACTATTAATAAATAAAATAGGATACCCATTTCCAAAAAGTAAGTCCTTGATAAAGTTTAATTCTGCTGTCATGTGGGAATCAGAACAAATGTTTAGGGCACGATCGACGAGGGATATTACGACTACTCTTTTAACTTGTGGGGGATGGTTTGATTTAAAATGCAAATATCTATTATTTTGTGTTGGTTTCTATAAATGGTAAAATTGAGTTTATCGAAGTTACGAATAACTAACACATCTAGGAATGGGATTTTATTTGCAATTTCGATTCCTAAAGTAAACTGTAAATTTCTATCGTATGTATTAAGGTGATCTAAAAACCCTTAAGCTCATTTTCCCCTAGTTTTAGAGTGAAATTACGCCATCCATGTAGCGTCCCCAAAAGATATGTTTCAAAAAATACGAATCTAATGCCCAATTTTCAATATGTTCCACATAAATATTCGCCAGTAGCCCGGAGAGGGGTGCGCCTATCGCTAAACCATGAATTTGTTGCTAAAAAGAATTACGGAATTGGAAATACATTGAGTACTTGTTACAGTTTAACCAAGGTCATTAAGACATCACAATCTATTCCTGCTGCTGAAGCTTCTATTAAGTGATAATTTTCTTTGATTTTATTTTCTAATAACTGTTCAGATACTGTGACATCAATATTTGTATACATTGAAAAAATGTCAAAGCTACTTATGAATGTATTTTCTGAGATATTTACGTTTTTGAGTTTTTCGATTAAATCTACCGAATTACATATATATGATTGTTGAGAGTAAAGAAAAGGTTTAAAGGCTGTACATAACCATTTCCCAACATTGGATGTAAGGGCTTTCGTACAAGCTACTATGGGCCTTAAAGGAATGCCTTGCTTGTGTAATTTTGGTAGACCATACAACTTTGGGCAAACGCTACCGCGGGGGAAAAATTTATTATATAGCTGTGGAGCAATTTTACCATCTTGTTTTAAACTTTTTAATTCATTTATAATTTTGTTTGCAAATTGATCAGTATGATCTTGGGTTATAGTTTTATAAGTTGTCTCGTCATTTAGATGAGAGTAGAAAGGGGGGTCCGACTCCCACGAGAACACCCTGCTGCCACCTACAACTTTTTTACATAATTTATGCATGTTTTTATGGTTTTTGTCAGTGAGAATGAAAAAACAGGATTTTTCTCACTTGAAAAAACATGAATTTTCTCACTTTTATGGATGTTTTCTTGGATGGTTATGTGTGTTGGTCAATTTATTTGATGTTTTTCATTGATGTCAACAGCAATTCATGTCTGTTTTATTGTTTTTGTCAGTGAGAATGAAAAAACAGGAACTTTCTCACATTTATGGATGTCAACAGCAATTTATGTTGTTTGGCTAGTCTAACCTGAGAAATTGATTTATATAATCGGAGGGGGAATTATTGGTTCACGAAAGGGGGATTAAGAAACAAACATGGCTTCATTGTTGTTTGGCTAACCTAACCTGAGAAATTGATTTACATAATTGGCGGGGGAATGTATTGATTCACGAAGGGGAATTAAGAAACAAACATGGATTCTTTGTTGTTTGGCTAACCTAACCCGAGAACTTGATTTACGTAATCGGTGGGGAGAATGTATTGATTCACGAAGGGGGAATTAAGAAACAAACATGGCTTCTTTGATCTTTAGGCGAACCTAACCTGAGAAATTGATTTACATAATCGGCGGCGGAATGTATTGATTCACGAAAGGGGAATCAAGAAACATTATGGTTTCTTTGATCTTTAGGCTAACCTAACCTGAGAACTTGATTTACATAATCGGTGGGGGAGAATGTATTGGTTCACGAAATGGGAATTAAGAAACAAACATTATGGCTTCTTTAATCTTAGGCCTGAGGGATAAACGTTCTTTAGGTCAGAGAGAAAAATTAATATTCTATTTTTAAATATGGCTTCATTGATCTTTAGTTTCAGAAATTAGAAATGACATCACTTGTTATCTTGGAATTATGCGGGAGTCTAAAGATATAGAAATTCTATTTTTAAATACGGCTTCACTGAGCTTTAAGTCGGAGAGATAAATTGATATTCTAAAGAAACCTTAATAGTTTAGCTAGGAACATTTATGAGATGAAGAGATTAACGTAGGAAAGGGTTTCCTAGAAATTTGAAATGTGACAGCGCAGGGATGCCAAAAACAAAGGAACACACAGAAATTACTTTTAGGGGATTATTTGGTTGAAACGGTTTTAAACATTTTAGGGAATTATTTCGGCGAAACAGTTAGAGACAATTTAAAAGATGATTTGAGAAAATGTTTTAGAAGAGGTTTTGAGTGTGGTCGTTATAGTAAACAAGTTCTATTTGAACAGTGTCGTGAGGTCCTCTTCCCCAACCTCAAAGGGTTCCGATCCCCCAGCCCAACCCCGAAGGAAGCGCCCGGTCCTCAAAGGTCCCCCCAAGCTCCCAAAGGACCACCCGGCCCTCAAGGGCCCCACAGACCCCTCAAAGGCTCTCCCCGAGCCCCGTCTTTCGTTGATGTGTGTTGTCTGAAACTTATGATTTGGGATATGTAAATTACTATTTCGGACTTTTCTGAGCTAGATTTCTTAGTCTTTCGTTGGTGTGTGTTGTCTGAAACTTATGATTTGGGATGGATGGATTGCAATTTTTGACTTTTCTGAGCTGGATTTCTGAGCCGTTCATTGGTATGTGTTGTCTGAAACTTATGTTTTGGGATATGTAAATTACTATTTCGGACTTTTCTAAGCTAGATTTCTTGTCTTTCGTTTGTGTGCGTTGTCTGAAAACTATGATTTGGAATGTGTAGTTTGCTATTTGTACTTTTAAGAGCTAGGATTCTTAGTCCATCATAGGGTATGTGTTGTCTGAAACCTATGATTTGGGATATGTAAATTACTATTTCGGGCTTTTCTAAGCTAGATTTCTTAGTCTTTCGTTGGTGTGTGTTGTCTGAAACCTATGATTTGGGGTGTGTGGGTTGCTATTTTTGACTTTTCTGAGCTGGATTTCTTAGCCTTTCATAGGTGTTTGTTGTCTGAAACCTATAGTTTGGGATGAATAGTTTGTTATTTTTGACTTTTCTGAGCTAGGTTTCTTAGCCATTCATAGGTATGTGCTGTCAGAAAATTATGATTTGGGATGTGTAGTTTGCTTTTTGGACTTTTCAGAGCTATGATTCTTAGTCTCTCATAGGCGTGTGTTGTCTGAAACTTCTAGTTTGGGAATGAATAGTTTGCTATTTCAGGCTTTTCTGAGCTAAGGTTTCCTACTATTTCATAGGTGAATGTTGTCTGAAACTTATGATTTGGGATATGTAAATTACTATTTCGGGCTTTTCTAAGCTAGATTTCCTAGTCTTTCGTTGGTGTGTGTTGTCTGAAACCTATGATTTGGGATGGGTGGATTGCTATTTTTAACTTTTCTGAGCTGACTTTCTTAGCCTTTCATAGGTGTGTCCTGTCTGAAACCTATGATTTGGGACGGTTAATTTGCTATTTTTGACTTTTCTGAGCTAGGTTTCTTAGCCTTTCATATGTGTGTGCTGTCAGAAAATTATGATTTGGGATTTGTAGTTTGCTTTTTGGACTTTTCAGAGCTAGGATTCTTAGTCCCTCATAGGTGTTTGTTGTCTGAAAATTATAGTTTAGGATGAGTAGTTTGCTATTTCTGACTTTTCATAGCCAGATTTCTTAGTATTTCGTAGGTGTGTGTTGCCTGAAACCTATGATTTGGATTGTGTGGGTTGTTATTTTTTTACTTTTCATAGCCAGATTTCTTAGCCTTTCGTAGGTGTGTATTGACTGAAACCTATGATTTGGATTGTGTGGATTGCTATTTTTTTACTTTTCTGAGCTGGATTTCTTAGCCTTTCGTAGGGATGTGTTGTCTGAAACCTATGATTTCGGATGGTTAATTTGCTATTTTTGACTTTTCTGAGCTAGGTTTCTTAGCCTTTCATAGGTGTGTGTTGTCAGAAAATTATGATTTGGGAATGTGTAGTTTGCTATTTCAGGCTTTTCTGAGCTAAGGTTTCCTAGTATTTCGTAGGTGAATGTTGTCTGAAACCAATAGTTTGGGATGAGTAGTTTGCTATTTCAGGCTTTTATGAACTAGGTTTCTTAGCCTTTCGTAGGTGTGTGTTGACTGAAACTTATGATTTGGGATATGTAATTTGCTATTTCCGACTTTTCATAACCAGATTTCTTAGTCTTTCGTAGGTGTGTGGTGTTTGAAACCTATGATTTGGGATGTGTGTCTTGCTATTTTTTGACTTTTCTGAGCTGGATTTCTTAGCCTTTCGTAGGTGTGTGTTGACTGAAACATATGATTTGGGATGGTTAATTTGCTATTTTTGACTTTTCTGAGCTAGATTTCTTAGACTTTCATAGGTGTATACTTTCAGAAAATTATGATTTGGGAGGTGTAGTTTGCTTTATGGACTTTTCAGAGCTAGGATTCTCAGTCACTCATAGGTGTTCGTTGTCTGAAACTTCGAGTTTGGGAGGAGTAGTTGGCTATTTCAGACTTTTCTGAGCTAAGGTTTCTTAGTATTTCTTAGGTGAGTGTTGTCTGAAACTTATGATTTGGGATATGTAAATTACTATTTCGGGCTTTTCTGAGTTGGATTTCTTAGTCTTTCATAGGTGTGTGGTGTCTGAAACCTATGATTTGGGATGTGTGGGTTGCTATTTTTTTACTTTTCTGAGCTGGATTTCTGAGCCTTTCGTAGGTGTGTGTTGACTGAAACCTATGATTTGGGATGTGTAGTTTGCTGTTTGGACCTTTCAGAGCTAGATTTCTTAGCCTTTCATAGGCGCGTTAAATATGATAAAGCTTTTGCTCTGGGCTGATTGAAAGCATCCCAAGTCCAGTGGATCCTTCTGGTGTGAAAGGATCAAAAATATTCTGAATTACAGGTAATCAGAAAAGCGTTTGTCTTTTGAATGGAACCAAAATCTTATCTTGGTTCTTTTTTTCCTGTGCATTTAGGGTTCCTTGCCCAAGGATATATGGCGACAAATCTCGAGGCAATCTGAAGAAAATTTCTTGGCCCCATTTTGGTGCACTTGTGTCTATGTCCATAAATATTGATTAGTACAATGGCATCCCTTTGGTGTAGGGACTTACGGATGTAAGTTGCAAACCAATAACATACAAAAAAAAAATGGAAAGAGGGGTGACGCAACCCCCTGCCTTTTTTCAAGTTGATTCACTTGTTAATATTTAGCTCAACCAGGTCCTGTGTGCTTAATTCAGTCAGAGACAATTCAAGCTGTGTTTTTCCTTCTTGTGAAAAACTTTCAAATTTTACATCTCCTCCAAACAGAATACATGATTTTGATGCTCAGTTGTGGATCCAAGCAGGGAAACACTCAATAGTAAAAAATGAAATCAGATTTTAAGGGCCTGGATTGACAGCAACCTACCTTGTTTTAGAACCAGTATTGAAGCATAATTGTGCTGTAGAGGCTAAACTTTGATTGTGTCCTGTTTTTCTTTCCCTATACCATTGACTACAATATATTAGCAAGAAAATGGTAAGAGGGTCTAACCTCACAGTGCGGGTCTGAGGCCAGACAGATTAATGCAAAATTTCATTTTGGAAAGCTGTGGATAACTTGTAACTGAAGCCAAGAAGAATGGTTTTTACTTATACTTGAGGCCGAGCTTGCAGTGTGGGAGCTGAAGTAGAGTTTTATAGCTTATGTTAGAGAGTACTATCTGATGTTGGTAAAAGCAGACTGCCTGGCATTATTCAGAGAGGACTATCTGAGCTCTTTTTAAGCTGGTGAGCAAGCAGGCATCCATTCATGTTGAATTTAGTTAGAACCTAAAATTACCTTAGAAGTGTGCTGGTTTTTCAGCCCCTTCACTAGGAATTTTCTTAGAATAATAAATAGTAAAAATTAGAGATCCGACAAAAGTGAATTTGCCAATAGGTTCAAAAGTGCTGTCTCCTGGTCTTACTAGCCTGGTCTTTTCATTTATGATTTGAGTAGGGTTTGCTATTTCATTTTCCACATTTAGGAATGATGCAGAGAAAAGGTGTTATACATGCCTCTAAACATTTAATAGTTCTGCCATAGCTGAAGAAATTAGAGCTTACTTTTTGCACCATTATTAGTAGCAATATTAGAAATTTGGACAAAACATCCAATTTTAAACTAAGAACAAAAGCACGAAGAACGATAGGGAAATCTTTTTGCAAGACAGAGGAGATAATTTGAATGAATATTTCGGCCCTGTGTCCAAGGGCCGTCCTCAGCAAGACAGAAATATATAAAAGAAAAAAGACTCACCATAACATGCAACCAATACAACCAAAAATTAAAAAAAAATTCAAAGCAGTCCTAGCACTCTTGCTTCAGCGATGTTCAACCAGGACTGGTAAAAAGTAAGATAAAACAAGGCGATTCAATGAGATGAAAGAAAAATAATTCAAAACCACGTTCTTGTTGCTAATCCCGCCTTTTTGGCAGCTAACCTCAAAGGTCTTTTTGTGACCGGTTCTGTGTTAATGTCTATTGATTTTTTACGACATGTTTAAGATAATTTTAAATTAAATTTGTGTACATAGCATTTAGTGTATATTCCCCTAAGTCTCTATTTAAGGAGATATCATTATTAATCTTAAGTGTGATTTCAATTGATTCTCGGACTACCTGCTTTATGCCTAGGTCGTAAGGTGGATAGTAAGGGTGGATTCATCGAAAAGTATATTGTGGCTAGGATTTTCAAAAATATGGCTGCCTCATGCAGAATCAGATGAAACAGCGGAAATATTAGAATTTAGAGCTTTGACTATATCATCTTTATGCTGTTGTATGTGCTTTTCTAAATTCTGGTGTGTTCTACCTACATAATATTTGCCACAATCGCATGGTATTTGATAGACCCCTCTTTGGCGAGTAACTGGGGTTTTATCTCTACCAGAATTTAGAAAATTTATGATTTTAAAATTATTTGTGAATACTACATACAGATAATTTTTTGTGCAAACTTTTTAAGATTTGTAGTGATTTTTGGGATGTAGAGGAGGTATATTATGTTTAAGGGCTTTTCAGAAATCTCGCATGGTAAACTATCATTAATTTTACGGGAATGTCTTTTCAGTCTAAAGTTAATTACACTATTAATAAATAAAATAGGATACCCATTTCCAAAAAGTAAGTCCTTGATAAAGTTTAATTCTGCTGTCATGTGGGAATCAGAACAAATGTTTAGGGCACGATCGACGAGGGATATTACGACTACTCTTTTAACTTGTGGGGGATGGTTTGATTTAAAATGCAAATATCTATTATTTTGTGTTGGTTTCTATAAATGGTAAAATTGAGTTTATCGAAGTTACGAATAACTAACACATCTAGGAATGGGATTTTATTTGCAATTTCGATTCCTAAAGTAAACTGTAAATTTCTATCGTATGTATTAAGGTGATCTAAAAACCCTTAAGCTCATTTTCCCCTAGTTTTAGAGTGAAATTACGCCATCCATGTAGCGTCCCCAAAAGATATGTTTCAAAAAATACGAATCTAATGCCCAATTTTCAATATGTTCCACATAAATATTCGCCAGTAGCCCGGAGAGGGGTGCGCCTATCGCTAAACCATGAATTTGTTGCTAAAAAGAATTACGGAATTGGAAATACATTGAGTACTTGTTACAGTTTAACCAAGGTCATTAAGACATCACAATCTATTCCTGCTGCTGAAGCTTCTATTAAGTGATAATTTTCTTTGATTTTATTTTCTAATAACTGTTCAGATACTGTGACATCAATATTTGTATACATTGAAAAAATGTCAAAGCTACTTATGAATGTATTTTCTGAGATATTTACGTTTTTGAGTTTTTCGATTAAATCTACCGAATTACATATATATGATTGTTGAGAGTAAAGAAAAGGTTTAAAGGCTGTACATAACCATTTCCCAACATTGGATGTAAGGGCTTTCGTACAAGCTACTATGGGCCTTAAAGGAATGCCTTGCTTGTGTAATTTTGGTAGACCATACAACTTTGGACAAACGCTACCGCGGGGGAAAAATTTATTATATAGCTGTGGAGCAATTTTACCATCTTGTTTTAAACTTTTTAATTCATTTATAATTTTGTTTGCAAATTGATCAGTATGATCTTGGGTTATAGTTTTATAAGTTGTCTCGTCATTTAGATGAGAGTAGAAAGGGGGTCCGACTCCCACGAGAACACCCTGCTGCCACCTACAACTTTTTTACATAATTTATGCATGTTTTTATGGTTTTTGTCAGTGAGAATGAAAAAACAGGAATTTTCTCACTTGAAAAAACATGAATTTTCTCACTTTTATGGTTGTTTTCTTGGATGGTTATGGATGTTGGTCAATTTATTTGATGTTTTTCATGGGTGTCAACAGCAATTCATGTCTGTTTTATGGTTTTTGTCAGTGAGAATGAAAAAACAGGAACTTTCTCACATTTATGGATGTCAACAGCAATTTATGTTGTTTGGCTAGCCTAACCTGAGAAATTGATTTACATAATCAGAGGGGGAATTATTGGTTCACGAAAGGGGAATTAAGAAACAAACATAGCTTCATTATTGTTTGGCTAACCTAACCTGAGAAATTGATTTAAATAATCGGCGGGGGAATGTATTGATTCACGAAGGGGGAATTAAGAAACAAACATGGCTTCTTTGATGTTTGGCTAGCCTAACCTGAGAAATTGATTTACATAATCGGTGGGGGAGTATGTATTGATTCACGAAGGGGGAATTAAGAAACAAACATGGCTTCTTTGATCTTTAGGCGAACCTAACCTGAGAAATTGATTTACATAATCGGCGGGGGAATTATTGATTCAAGAAGGGGGAATTGAGAAACATTATGGTTTCTTTGATCTTTAGGCGAACCTAACCTGAGAACTTGATTTACATAATCGGTGGGGGAGAATTATTGGTTCACGAAAGGGGAATTAAGAAACAAACATTATGGTTTCATTAATCTTAGGTCTGAGGGATAAACGTTCTTTAGGTCAGAGAGAAAAATTAACATTCTATTTTTAAATAGGGCTTCATTGATCTTTAGTGTCAAGAATTAGAAATGACATCACTTGTTATCTTGGAATTATCCTGGAGTCTAAAGAGATAGAAATTCTATTTTTAAATACGGCTTCACTGAGCTTTAAGTCGGAGAGATAAATTGATATTCTAACGAAACCTTAATAGTGTAGCTAGGAACATTTATGAGATGAAGAGATTAACGTAGGAAAGGGTTTCCTAGAAATTTGAAATGTGACAGCGCAGGGATGCCAAAAACAAAGGAACACACAGAAATTACTTTTAGGGGATTATTTGAGTGAAACGGTTTTAAACATTTTAGGGAATTATTTCGGCAAAACAGTTAGAGACATTTTAAAAGATTATTTTAGAAAAGGTTTTAGAAGAGGTTTTGAGTGTGGTCGTTATAGTAAACTAGTTCTATTTGAACAGTGTCGTGAGGTCCTCTACCTGAAGCTTCTATTAAGTGATAATTTTCTTTGATTTTATTTTCTAATAACTGTTCAGATACTGTGACATCAATATTTGTATACATTGAAAAAATGTCAAAGCTACTTATGAATGTATTTTCTGAGATATTTACTTTTTTGAGTTTTTCGATTAAATCTACCGAATTACATATATATGATTGTTGAGAGTAAAGAAAAGGTTTAAAGGCTGTACATAACCATTTCCCAACATTGGATGTAAGGGCTTTCGTACAAGCTACTATGGGCCTTAAAGGAATGCCTTGCTTGTGTAATTTTGGTAGACCATACAACTTTGGACAAACGCTACCGCGGGGGAAAAATTTATTATATAGCTGTGGAGCAATTTTACCATCTTGTTTTAAACTTTTTAATTCATTTATAATTGTTTGCAAATTGATCAGTATGATCTTGGGTTATAGTTTTATAAGTTGTCTCGTCATTTAGATGAGAGTAGAAAGGGGGGTCCGACTCCCACGAGAACACCCTGCTGCCACCTACAACTTTTTTACATAATTTATGCATGTTTTTATGGTTTTTTTCAGTGAGAATGAAAAAACAGTATTTTTCTCACTTGAAAAACCAGGAATTTTCTCACTTTTATGGTTGTTTCTTGGACGGTTATGTGTTGGTCAATTTATTTGATGTTTTTCATTGATGTCAACAGCAATTCATGTCTGTTTTATGGTTGTTGTCATTTATAATGGATAAACAGGAACTTTCTCTAATTTCTGGAAGTCAACATAAATTTATGTTGTTTGTCTAACTAAGCCTTATATATTGATCTGCATAATAGGAGGGCGAATCACTTAGTCAATAAAGGGTGCTTAAGAAACAAACCTTGCAGACTTGTTAGCCTGATAAACTACAATGAGAACAAAATTTACATAATCTGTGGGGGTCTGTATCGATTCACGAAGGGGGAATTAAGAAACAAACATAGCTTCTTTGTTGTTTGGCTAGCCTAACCTGAGAAATTGATTTACATAATCGGGGGGGGAGTATGTATTGATACACGAAGGGGGAATTAAGAAACAAACATGGCTTCTTTGATCTTTAGGCGAACCTAACCTGAGAAATTGATTTACATAATCGGCGGGGAAATTATTGATTCAAGAAGGGGGAATTGAGAAACATTATGGTTTCTTTGATCTTTAGGCGAACCTAACCTGAGAACTTGATTTACATAATCGGTGGGGGAGAATGTATTGGTTCACGAAAGGGGAATTAAGAAACAAACATTATGGCTTCTTTAATCTTAGGTCTGAGGGATAAACGTTCTTTAGGTCAGAGAGAGAAATTAATATTCTATTTTTAAATAAGGCTTCATTGATCTTTAGTGTCAGAAATTAGAAATGACATCACTTGTTATCTTGGAATTATGCGGGAGTCTAAAGAGATAGAAATTCTATTTTTAAATACGGCTTCACTGAGCTTTAAGTCGGAGAGATAAATTGATATTCTAACGAAAAGTTAATAGTGTAGCTAGGAACATTTATGAGATGAAGAGATTAACGTAGGAAAGGGTTTCCTAGAAATTTGAAATGTGACAGCGTAGGGATGCCAAAAACAAAGGAACACACAGAAATTACTTTTAGGGCATTATTTGGGTGAAACGGTTTTAAACATTTTAGGGAATTATTTCGGCAAAACAGTTAGAGACATTTTAAAAGATGATTTTAGAAAAGGTTTTAGAAGAGGTTTTGAGTGTGGTCGTTATAGTAAACAAGTTCTATTTGAACAGTGTCGTGAGGTCCTCTACCCCAACCTCAAAGGGTTCCGATCCCCCAGCCCAACCCCGAAGGAAGCGCCCGGTCCTCAAAGGTCCCCCCAAGCTCCCAAAGGACCACCCCGCCCTCAAGGGCCCCACAGACCCCTCAAAGGCTCTCCCCGAGCCCCGTCTTTCGTTGATGTGTGTTGTCTGAAACTTATGATTTGGGATATGTAAATTACTATTTCGGACTTTTCTGAGCTAGATTTCTTAGTCTTTCGTTGGTGTGTGTTGTCTGAAACTTATGATTTGGGATGGATGGATTGCAATTTTTGACTTTTCTGAGCTGGATTTCTGAGCCGTTCATAGGTGTGTGTTGTCTGAAACTTATGATTTGGGATATGTAAATTACTATTTCGGGCTTTTCTAAGCTAGATTTCTTGTCTTTCGTTGGTGTGTGTTGTCTGAAACCTATGATTTGGGATGTGTAGTTTGCTATTTGGACTTTTCAGAGCTAGGATTCTTAGTCCATCATATGGTATGTGTTGTCTGAAACCTATGTTTTGGGATATGTAAATTACTATTTCGGGCTTTTCTAAGCTAGATTTCTTAGTCTTTCGTTGGTGTGTGTTGTCTGAAACCTATGATTTGGGGTGTGTGGGTTGCTATTTTTGACTTTTCTGAGCTGGATTTCTTAGCCTTTCATAGGTGTTTGTTGTCTGAAACCTATAGTTTGGGATGAGTAGTTTGTTATTTTTGACTTTTCTGAGCTAGGTTTCTTAGCC